>NC_140580.1:901320336-901368802 GCF_964204655.1 Triturus cristatus
ACAGTCAATATCACAGCCTCTGTAGAGTGTGCTGGGCGGAACCCTGCTTGATGGTGGTCAAGATATTCAGGAGATTGGGCGATAGTTCCTCAGGGTCCGGGGATCAGCCCCCGGTTTCTTCAGGAGGGGGGACGACGATTGCCTCCTTAAAGGCCACGGGGACATAGCCCTGGGACAGTGACTCGTTCAGAAGGGAGAGGGCTGGTCCAGAGAGAGCAGTAAAAGCTTCCTTTAAGATGTGGGGTGAGCAGCAGTCCCTGGGTGATCCCGAATTTACCTTTTGACTACAGGTCCAGAAATACCTGGTTACTTATTGTCTGGAATTGTTCGAGAGTGTAAGGGATTTTCGGCATAAAGATACATGCCTCAGGGGTTGGGCATGTAGGGATGCTAGCCTTGATTGTCGTAACCTTATCAATGAAGAAGGTTTTCAAGGAGTTGCATAGAGTTTGAGAGGGTGTGTGTTTTATTGTGGCTCTGTCAGGATTGGACAGTTAGTTAACAATCAAGAAAATTTCCTTTGACCAGTTGGGGGAGGTCTGAATTTTTGAAGAGAAATAGGCGGCTTTAGAGTTCAGAATAGCTTTTTTGTAGTCTTTCATAGCAGGTAAATAGATAAATTTTTTCTCAGGTGAGTAATTGCGTCTCCACTTCTTTCAGATTGCCAAAGGGCTAATTTTTGAGCCTTCCGGTCAGTGGAGAACCATCTCTGTGCTTCATGGCGCCGGGCTAGGTTTATTTTCCTGAGGGGTGCATGTTTATTGCTAGCTGTTAATAGCCAAGCTGTTAGATTTTCCTCGCTGAGGTTGATAGATGATTGATTGGACGGGACTGTGTTGGCCAATGTGTTGAGGAAAAGATTTTTATTGGCCGTAGTGATGCTATTGATGGTGAATTTTATTAGATAATGATCAGACCATGTGCAGGGAGAGACCGACATTGTGGACATGACAAGGTTGGCTGTCCATACCTGATCAAGTGTGTGCCCTTTAAAATGTGTGGCAGAGGACACCTGCTTATTGAAGTTAATTCAGTGGATTGGGGTCCACCTAATGTGTCTTTTGCCCAATAGTTAAAATCGCCGATCAGCAGTATTTTATCGTGGTTAATTATTAGGTGGGCTACCTGTTCGCCAAAGGATTGGGGAAACAGAGGCATGCTCTGAGGGGGCCTGTAGAGCAATACACAACTCAGGGGGACCGAGTCTGATTCCAGTTTGATTACAGGATTGTCTACTGAAGGTAGATTTAGCGGGGTTTATGCAGTGAATTTTAAGTCAAGGCGCATAATGGCGGCTACTCCTCCACCCACTTTTCCCTGAGGGCTGTTAGCTTGGAGGATATGGTGGTCATTAGGTAGTGCGGCCCGAATGTCTGGGGAGGATTCCTGTGAGAGCCAGGTTTCTGTTAGCAGGAGGATGTCTGGTCTCTCGGAATCCAGTAAGAGAAATATGTCCAATTTATGTTGTACCATGGAGCGGGTATTTAGGTAGAGGACAGATAACGCCGGAGGTCTATATCAGGCTGATGGCAGTGGAGGGATTAAGTATGTAATTGCCAGAATGAAGCTGTTTAAGTTGAGATGAAGAATAGGCTGTGATTTGGGCATAATGACTGGCCCCGGATGTCTGCGGGCAAGCACAGATGGGCTTGCCTTTGGGGCGCTGCGCTCCCACGCTGCGACTGGCATTAAACTGTTATCCGCGGCATAAATTCCACCACGGTGCGGGTGATTTATTGCGTGGGCGGGGCTGCGTCGGCAAACAGACGTGCGCAGCACTAGCGAGGTAGTGCTTGCGACGGCTGTTGGCCGACAGAAGCAGCGATCTGGTTAAATGGGCGGTAGCAGCCTTGGCTCCCCCCCCCCCCCGCCCTCAGTGATTTGTTGCCCTGCTGGGCGTCAGACCAGGAAGGTACAGGATGTCATAGTTTTGCTCACATTTCACCCGTACAAAACCAGAGTAATTCAGCAGTTATAGTTACCTGTGCTAACTATAACTTACGCCCCGCATTGCACTTCTTATGACCTCACATATTAAATCACTCATCACATGGGCAGTGGTATCGCTGATGACCTCTCAAATGACATCACTGATGACATCATCCCGTGAGTGTGTTTCTTAAAAGTTTATGAGACTTAAAGATATATGCTAAGCTACAGCAGAAGTTAAATTAGTATTGTTTCTGTACTAGTAATTAGTCATACTATTCCTAACATATCTCATCTGAATTGCTGTGTGCCTGTCTGTATCAATATGTGAGTGAATGTCTAAGTGGTTGTATGGGTGTGTGAGTGACTGTATGGTTGAGGGAGTGCGTGTGTGAGTGGCTGTATGGGTGGGTGAGTGAGTAGCTGTTTGTGTGTGTATGTCAGTGAGTGGCTGTATTGGAGAGCAACTGTCTGTGTCAGTGGCTGTAAGGGTGTGTGAGTGGGTGTATGAGTGGTTGTATGGATGTGTGAATGGGTATGTAAGGGGTTCTCTCAGTGGGTGTGTGAGTGGTTGCATGGGTGAGTGTGTGGCTGTATCACTGGCTGTATTGGTAAGTGAGTGGATTTGTGAGTAACTGTATTAGTGAGAGAATAGCAGTGTGATCGGCTGTATGGGTGGGTGTGTGAGTACATGTATGGTTGAGTAAGTGGCTATGTTAGTTTCTGTGTGGGTGTTTGGGTGGGTGTGACTGGGATTTTGAGTGGCAGTATTGGTGAGTGAGTGGGTGCATGGGTGGCTCTATGGGGAGTTAGTAGGTGTTTGAGTGGCAGTATGAGTGAGTGGATGTGTGAGCGCTTGTATGAATCTGTGAATGGGTATGTGATTGGTTGTGTGGGAGTGGCAGTGGCAGTGGGTATGTGAGAGGTTCCATTGAGGTGTGAGTGGGTCTTTGAGTGGGTCTGTGGATGATGTCATCAGCGATGTCATTTGAGATGTCATCAGTGATGTTAGTGACCATGTCATGAGTGATGAAATATGTGAGTCATAAGCAGTGCATGACGGGGGCGTAAGTTATAGTTAGCAAAGGTAAGTGTAACTGCTGAATTTCTTTGGTTCTGTACGAGTAAAATGTGAGCCTAACTATAACGTCTCTGTAAACTTTGAGTTTTCTTTCTGTGAATTTCTAGTTTTTTTTAAATTCTATTTCTCAGCTATAACGTCCCTGTGGCCTTTATTTTTTAAAGTGAATTTGTAAGGTTTTTAAATTTGATTTCCTAACTGTAACCACTAACCTTTGACAGTGTATGAGTGAATAAGTTTCTCAGAGACTGTATGAGTGTCTGAGTAGGTCTGTGAGTGGGTGAGAGAGAGTATGAGTGACTTTGTAAGTGGGTGCATGAGTGTCTGACTGTGTCTGTGTGTGGGTATGCGTGTCTGAGTTCCTCTGTGTCAGAGCTGTCCTGTGAGTGGGTGTATGGGTGTATGAGTGCCTGAGTGGGTTCAGCTTGTTTTCTGCATTTTTACAGCTTGCTTTTTTAAATTAAAAAAAAATCTTTTAATTGAACAATTACTCGGTCCACAATTGCAATCAAAAATAAATAAGTATATGTCCCTTGGCAACATCAAGGACAAAGTACACAATATTGCATGTATACAGCACCAGATGCACCCATCGTTGATTCCTATGGCATTCCCCCCCCCCCCCCCCCCCCTGATTCGCCATCCTGCCCGGGTAGGTCCTATATTTTTCCCATGGGTTCCAAATATTTCTCCATTTTTTGGGGCAGTCTCTACTCTTCTGCCTGTCGTGATCCGAGAGGCTAATACAAGCCGCATCTTGTTATGCGTGGGCCACCTGACCTCCCCCGTGACTTCCAGTAAGTGCCAGCGTGTGTCCAGTTGTATGGGCAGGCCCGTCACCTCAGACATTACCCTGGTCACTCCTACCCAGTATGCTGAATTTTAGGGCATGCCCATGTGATATGGAAAAAAAGTGCATGTCTCCCCGCACCCCCTTGCACATTTATCTGATTCTCATCTACCCAGCCTGTGTTGGAGTGTTCTGGGTGCGTATGCGTTGTGTAGGACTCGAAGTTGGATTAGTCTGAATCGCACTCGTATGGCTGTTTCCCTTTTTCTGCTCACTTCTGACCTTTATTTTGCCTCTTTCTGCTCGTTTCGGACCTTAATTTTGCCTCCTTCCTGCTAGTTTCTGACCTTTTTTATTCTGCCTCTTTCTGCTAGTTTCTGCCCTTTATTCTGCCTCCTTCTGCTCACTTCTCATCTTTATCTTGACTCTTTCTGCTCATTGCTGACCTTTATTTTCCCTGTTTCGGGTCATATCCGATCTCTATTTTGCCTGTTTCTGCTCATATCCGATCTCAATTTTGCCTCTTTCTGCTCACTGCTGGCCTTTATTTTGGCTCTTTCTGCAAGTTTCTAATCTCTATTTTGCCTCTTACAGCTGGTTTCCGATCTCTAGTTTGCCTCTTTCTGTTAGTTTCTGACCTCTATTCTGCCTCTTTCTTGTCGTTTCTCAGCTCTATTCTTAATCTTTCTGCTCAGTTCTCACCTTTATTTTGCCTCTTTCTGCTCATTTCTCACCGCTATTTTGCCTCTTTCTGCTATTTTCTGACCTTTGTTTAGCCTTTCTGTTTGTTTCTGATCTCTATTTTGTCTCTTTCTGCTCGTTGCTGGCTTTATTTTGCCACTTTCTACTCCTACATTTGTATATGGGGGCTGCGTGGCCCTTTCTCGGACCGATTTTGGCCCCGGCGACCCCATTCCCTGGGGCTTCGCCTATTTAAAATTTTTATTAAGGGACTGGTGCCGTGCAGCCCCCCCACCCGGACCGATTTCGGCCCTGGGCACCCCATTCACCAGGACCCGGCCTCCCCAGGCCGATTTTGGCCCCGGGGACCCCATCCCCTAGGGCCTGACCATGTCACCTGGGTGCCCCCAGAGTACCCAATGTGCAATTGAGACTGCGAGTTAGTCTGAAGGCTTCCGCGGTCTCTGCCGTTTTCCCACTTCCTGCCGCATCCAGCATTGCTGCAGCAAGCAGGGAGCTGCTTTAAAGATCTGCTTTAAATAGCCGCTCCCTACTTTTGTGAGCAATGTTTTCATCTGTGTCTTGCATGCATATTTGCGTGCAGGGAAACAGATGAAAACCCCCCTTTCTGCAAACCAGAACTGTTTGATAGCTCCTGCTTGCAGAAAGCAGAGTTATGCTTGATTTTGCTTGGTGGGAGTTGTTGGGTCCCACCTAGTAAAAGCAATCAGCTACTTCCCGAGGGTGGTCACCTCAAGAGGTAGCAGGAGCTGACCCATAAATGGCTCCCCATTAAGCTCACACCTGTAAAGGCAGCAGAGAGTAGGAATTGAGGCGCTGTGAATCAAAGATGATCATTTTATTAGGAACTGAGAGACAATGGGGGCACAATCTGGATGCAGAATTATATGTACATCTGTAGGAACCTTCAGAATTTATGAACATATTGTGATGAATTGGTGATCTTAGAGAGGTTGTTCATTACTGAGCCCTTAATAAAGCATTGATATAACGCTGATAAATGTGATTGAAATATGAGCTCTTCTCGGGTTAGAGTGCTATAACTTATCCACTCATGTTTTTATCTGGTTATGGTGGTTCTTTGAATATTTGTAGTTTTCACCTATGAACGTGTTTTTTTATGTGAACGTGTAATGTACTGTACATTTACACTTTACATTTATTGCACATTGTCACTTGTACTTTTTAGGTCTCGCCTAGCGTTGCAGCGTGCATGTGCTGCACGCTCTGCTTGACTTTTTGTCATCGGGATGATTTGGAAGTGGAGTTTAAGCTCCGCCCATTATTTTGATTGGCCTGCGTCACCCTTGTGTCACCGTTTACTCTAAACGCTGGTTTCCCATTGCAAATGAGGCGTTTTGGTTACCGCCCAGTCTCTTTCTCCGACGGCCCGTCTGGACTCGATCGTTTACTTGCGGCGTTAGGCGGTCTCCTTAAATTACTGGTTAAGCACTTACTTTTTTATTATTTACAAAGTGAAAGTTTGTTTAACATTGCGTTAACCTGAGCTGTAAGTAGTGTTTTTGTTGTTGTTCTTTTTATGACTTGGGGTACATTGGGTGGGGGTGCACACTGACAGAGAGAGACCAGACAGATTACCGATTTGCTGGAAGTAGAAAAAAAGCTTAATCTGAAAAAAATGTTATCAGTCTTTGCCTCTAGGTCTCAGAGATAAACTTTCAGCGGCCTGTCGCCCCTCTCGACACAGGCTGTTATCAGTAAAGCAAATGAGCACTATAATGCCACTAAAAATAGGTTAAGTCCTGGGAACCGTCAATTCAGTCATTCCTTAATTAACATTAAAACAACAGAAAAACATACAGTGTGGGTTGCAACAGAGGACTGGGTTATAGCTGAACGCGAGATACAATGGAAAGCCTATTTATTTCCACCCGCCAGTATCCAGCAAGTTTTATCACCACTAACACGTACGGAACCGACTTGCAATGTTTGTTTTGTCCTTAAAATGGGCTCAGCCCTACAAAAAAAAACACATAAATTCACCATCTTGATTCATGAAACACGGTTTGGTGTAATTTCACTCTCTTAAGGGAGCACTTACAAATACGAAAACTCAGTCAGGGGGGGCACACGAGTTCAGGGTGAAGGCATTTTCTGGGTAGGCAATTTCCTTATAAGAAGGTGAATACCTCAAAACTCGCTACGTTTTTGGAAATTTACGTACCTTTTGCAGGAGGTTTCCTCCAATTAAGACATGCAGTTCTGGCAAGAGTAAGTGCCTTTCCGGGGAGCAATAGATAAATAACCCTCTCATATATATAATGCGTATAATATGATGGTGTATGGTCATCATTATTTAAATTAGTTCCACTGAGGTGTATCGCATGCAAATATATCTCCAGTAAATATCCTGAAAATCTAGGGTGGATTCAGCCCTCATGGCTCCACATGGACACCCCTGATCTATGCTCATCATGGCTCAGAAACCTTCGTTATTAAATGGCACGACCATAACGGTCTGGTTCCTCTAAATCTTCATCTTGAAAAATTAGTCCTGATTTAACAACCGGAGGTCCTATGTTTTACTACAGATGTCTCATATTTGATTACGATTGGATCCAGGTTAGGAAACTTGAGAACTTTTAGAAGGGATAGGCCTGATTATATGCAAATACATTAGCTTGTTCAAGTGCCATGACAGAAGAGTCAAAATGATTTCTGTTTTCCATTAAGCTATTATTCAAGTTTGCTCTACTGTTGGCCACACCAGAGACTAAACAACATTTCACTGAACACTCCAAAAACTGCTTGGCGGCTAAAACAACAAGCTTCTGCAATGCAACAGGTCTCTCAGTTGTGAGAGTTTGAGCTATTGGCATCGTAAATGGCAATGCCTTTTATTTACGTGTTGGTTTTTAAAACATAAATAAAGGGCATTGTCATTTACAATGCCAATAGCTTAATTTCTCGCTAATGCGAGACCTATTGCATTGCAAATGCTTGTTATTTGGGTGCTTGATCCTTCCACATTAGCACCGTCGCCTCTAATGATATGTTGAGCAAACTTCGACTGTGATTATGACTTATCTTGGAGATTAACGTATTTGCACTTTATTATGCAGTGGCACTTTATTGGTACAACTAGACATAACCAATAAGGAACTAGCCCTATTGAGTGGTGCTACAAGGGATATGAATTATTTAATATTGAACGGTGGTACATTTCATAAATGGATGTAGTTATTGTATCCTACTTTTAACATGCTTAGAATTCTACAGAAAGAATGGGTTTGAAATGGCTCATGTTCATCATACTGTGATGTGGTTAGCTGTGCATATGTAATTGATGCATCAAGTAGATGTGAATATAAATATTTACATGTATGCTTACTCCATTATGAGAGGCATGGCAGCAATGTGATCTATTGCACTTTAGCATATTTTGCACCATTCCCGATTATGCGGAACAGAATGAATCTTATATGTGTGTAAATATATATATATATGTTTTATTTGACCGCATATAGATTGTGACAATTGACTACAAATGATGTTATCCATGGTTCATTTTCTCTATGAACTGAAGCACTTTATTATGCACTGGTTTGTACCAAGTGATCTATATTTATTATGCCTACATGTAACAATTGAAGAAAACATGCACTTCACGATGCAGAATGTTTCTATATTATGGTAGCAATATGTCTGTGTATTGGAAAAAAAATTGTCTTTCTTCAGAGTATATGGGAATGGGAAACCATCATAGCTGCCATATTGAATCCCGAGTGTATGCTCACCACAGACTCCTATTTGAACAGGAAGTGCGAATTAGGAAGGACTGCCTTATAGTCATGTTGGATGTGGGAATTGGGTTTGCCCAGTTAAAGGCGGAAGCCGAAACGTGTTGGCGTTCTATGTCGGGTGTGTTTTTTAATTAAAATAAAACCACATAGAGCAGCTTGACGGTGTCATGCTAGTTTTTGTGGGGTATGGTGAAGAAGTGTGGCTAACTCTTGGAGGAAGAGAAGTGTGGTTGGATATATATCCATATAGAATGTATGAATGAAAATGGTGTATATACTATTATATTTATTAAAAAGTGAAGCATTATGGCAGTATGTCTTCAGAAGTAAGAACAGTTCTGGAATAGGTGGACTAAACCATTGAGGAGGGAGTGTGTTGCAGATACGCAACTTTCATAGACATGCCAAAGACATTTAAAACTGTAGTGTGGAAAAATTATTTATCGTCTGAACTCTATGAGGTAGTTGTTAAGTGATTAAGGTTGTTTTGCGAGATGGCAATTCGAAGTAAGACTACCAAATATTCTGCCTGCATTCTTACACAATTGATGGAATATACTCAGGCAGTAATAGAACAGTGGAACATGATTATGCAGTGTAAAAATTGGGAAATAATTGTAATGAACCAAGATTTTGTTTATGCTGTTTTCAAGTACAATCTGAGATGTGGGCATTAAGCCAATGAGAAACTTTTCTATGGTATAAAATATATTAAAATTTAGGCCTCTGGAAGGGTTTCTGGATATAAAACAAGACACCATGTGAAAGCAGTGCTAGGTAAATTTCTTGACCGCAGAGTTAGCATGGATTTGGGGTGGACCAAGATTGCAGGTTGATCTGTGTCAAGCAGTGGTGCAGACTATTTTCGATTTAAGTGTCATTAGGATTATCTAAAACGGTTGCAACTTAGAAGGGAAGTGAAAACACTAAGTATTGTATTTTGGAGACCTGGTCTTCCTTGAATCAAGCTTTGAACTTAAAAAGAACCTCGATAAATTTGATGCACTGGGTTAAGTGTAAATCACTGAGTGAAGCTCCCCCCATAAGAATGAGCTAAGAGTATGGGACTAAAGAGGGATTGGATTTACACCCGGGGATGAGGGATGTCCCAGTTTCATATGTGGAAAGAGCCATTGAACTGAGTATATGGGCGGGAGTTAATTTGATGGGGACTTAGAAGCATCTCAAGTGGCCTTATGAAAACTCTGGTTCGTGAGGATTCACAGGAGACTGTGAGCTTTTCTTGTGGGGGTCTTTCGGAATCCTACTGGTTGTTAGGAGAACCTGGGTAATCTCATATGAATCTTAATATGCCAGAACTAAATCTTGAGCAATGGTTCTTAACCTATGGTCTGGGAACCCCTGGAGATCGTGAAGCTTTCTCAGTGGTCCATGACTGCTTGGAAAATCAAATAATATTAACAGATTGATAAAGTGTACATAAAGAAAGAAGCAAAATGTGAAATTAACAGTTTTTTAAATGTGCTGTCCATGTGAAGGAGTTTTAAATGTGAGGCTAAAAATGATTATCTTCTGATTAATTTGTAGTAGCAGTGTACTACTAATGCATTGAACAGCATGAGCGTTTCTAGAATCATGTTTGAAAACCATCACTTAAAAAAAATACTTCTGGATGTACTGCTATAATTTGATTTACTAAGGTAAAATGCTTCTACAGGTCAACGAAATACACTTTTTGAATTTTGAAGACTATCGTATTTTTACATGTTTGCTGTCTTTAAAAATATAAAGGTGTTCCTAAAGTTAATGGCCTAGTTACTTCCTTTTGTTTAACTGCAGTTAACCTTTAAATAAGTGTTTGCTGCATATCTTAATGTTTTTTTATGTTAGTGCTGAGTCAGTATCAGTATACAGCAGCCTAGTGCAGCTGCTTAGGGGCCACATGTAAAGGTCAGGAGGGCAGCATGCGGACCCCGGGCCGTACTTTGAGTATCACTGGTGTGGACTATTCATGGCCTCAATTAAATGTAGCAAAGCTCCAACCTTCCCATTAAGATCTTGATTTGTTTTTATGTTTATTTATGAATTATATAAAATGTCATATTTTGTGTATTTGTTTGATGAATGCTTGTTTCTGAATATTTTGTGTTTTTTTTGCAATTCAAAGTATTGCAAATGCCTAGTTGGGGTCTGCACACTCCAGTAATGACTCAGGAGGGTCCCCAGATTCCAATAATGATTCAGTGGGTTCCCTGGGTTTCAGGAATGATTAGGGGGGAAGAGGGGGGTCCACAGAAGTTAAAAGGCTGCGAACCACTGCCTTATAGGATCCAAGAAGAGTCCTTAGGGGGGAATCAAATATTCTGTGGGAAGAACCTTATCGCTGTGCCAGTCTGTCTGGAAGTTATATCTTAGTGTGGGGTTTGGCACTATTTTCCCTGGGCAACCCATGTTCCTCATAGTGCATTTGTCCATAATTGTATTCCTCTATAAGGTGGTTTGCAGCTAAGTAACCCAGCAATTTACTGCCATTACAAATATACAATAGGAGCTGCACTTCCATTATAAATAGTTGAGCACATGCTGTGTGACAATTCTCTGTTTTTATTTTTTAGGATATGGTGTGGGGAAGATGATTGCCTGAGGCTGCCCCAACGTGCTGCTGTTGCATCAGTTGCAGTATTTTTGTTTTTCATCCCTGAGGGATTACTGCAAGCACATTTCCTCCTTTATGTCCAAGAAGAGCCTAACTACTAACGATATGGGGGTCGGCATCACTTACTGGACACCATAAATGTGAGAACCCTGGTTTAAGGAAGCACACAGCAAAGGCGAAAGTCTATATACCTATCAGAAGATGCCGGAAATCAAAGTTACGCCATTAGGTAAGGTCACATTTACCTGTGAACACATACCTGAGGTCAGTTTCTGAATACTTCAGCATTTGGCGGAATTGATTAGGAGTGCACTTTAAGAAGTGTCCAAGAAGGGTTTATAAAAATGCCAGAGAAATGCTATTTGTCTTTTTGAGATGGTCCAATTCTTCTTAACCATCTTAGTTTTAGAGGCTTTCAGTAAGGGATCCAAACCCTATGTGGAAGTTCCTCAAGAGAGCAGTCATCTCTCCTGTCATAGATTAGGTGCTACAAACCCTGATCTTGAAATCGTGCTATGTACAAAAATAAATGCATTCTCCCTCATCCATGTGGTAAGGCACACTTTGTGGTAATGGACGTTAGGTTAGTAAGTTGGCTGTAGCCTGCAGGTGATACTTTAAAATTCACCAGGTGCAAACTCGTTTTTTTATAAATTCAAGTAAAACGATTAATGGGGAATTGGATAAAAATACAATATGAGTGTCATGAGAAATTTAATTTTTGTTGTGGGCATATTATTTATGGCCAATGTAGTTGTATTAAACATTCTATATATTCATTATTTTGTTACTGCTACAATATTTCTTTTCCTTTTTATATTCCTTTCATGCACGTCTAATTTTTTTTAATACTCAAGTGTTTTACCTACCACGGTATAGACCATGTGCTCTTCAGATCCTAGATGATTTCCTATCGCCATTAACTTATTGCTTCTTGTACAGGCTTTCCACTTAGTAACCTAAGTTGGCCTTTTAGTCCAGTCAGTTCAGCTAACTTGTACAAGGACTACAGCTTCCAGAATATGTAAGGCTGCCAATCAATCAATCAATCAAAATCTTTATTCGGTCTTGCAAATAAAAAACCATAAAAGTACATAAAAAATATTGCACATATCTATAAACACACATTACATTTTTTGATGATTCGAATTTACAGGATAATTAAAATACTAAAAAGGGACATACAATGTATGAGGTAAAACACAAAAGCGTTGCGTCAAGTGACCAAGGTGGCAGAACATTGTGAACCTACTATTACATAAAAGTATTGCACACAAAATACACGAGGCATTAGAAATTTAAGAGGGAACCTAGGATTTCAAAACCTATTCTGAATAAAGTGCACTGTTATGGACTAGGGTATCAGAACGCGGTTATGGCACCAGAAACCAAGAACGGGGAATGGAGAGAGGGCAAAGACCTCGAGGGTCCGCCATGCACTCCTACTACCCACCGTTAAGGAGAAACCCCGCGCAGCTACCAGGTTCGGTGTACTTTACCATGCTGCCCATAGAAAATTCTGTCAAATTAACTCTTCATGGTTTGTCTGGTTCGAAGTGCTGCTTTCAAGATGGCACAGACATGAGAAATGATTTCGGGGAACTAAGAGAGTGTAAATAGAGGAGGGCAGGACTGCAGTGACGAAGACCTTACCTCCTTAATAGGGGAGTTAGAAATTACTGACTTGCTAATCTGTACAAGTTGCAGAAAAACATAAAGTGCAACAAAGACTGGACAGTATTGTTGTCACGCGGTCACGGAACAACCTTACTTCCCTCTGAATCTGAATAATGTTTACAAAATAAGGATCAGTAAATTGAGCCGGCTCTAAAGCGGAAAAGTATAGATAAGTAGAAGTTTAAAATTATATCACAAGGCTTCTTCCTAAAGTGTGATATGAGTGATCAGTGCCTTAAAAACATTGTGCATGAGACAAATCGCTTTAAAATAGATTATTTGCTTCACTGGAAACTCCCAACGTTGGATTCTGGCTTATGTAACAATCTCATATCTTTTCAGATGAGCATCTTTGCATTAAATGACAATTTATAGCAGAAAAGATGCACATTAGCAATGGTTTCTACAGCCGGTACACAAATAAAGTGTCAGTTAATTGTTAACATCCTTGTACCGTCATAGATCAGAGGACAACATTTGAGATTTCTGACCAGCTTCTGCATCTGAAAGGCCGTCTAGACTGGGATGCAGGTCAGATTGTCTTTCTCCCAGTATTTCCAAACCACTGGCTTTCTAGAAGATTTTCAGTTTCCCGGAAGGCTAATCGTTTCCTCAATGATGATATCTTTTGGCATGTAAGAGACTGTCTTTCATGACAATGGGATGCAACAATGCATCGAGGAGTGAATATGGTGGAGGAGTACCACTGGCCAGGTCGCACTGTAGTGCAGTTTACACGCTGTGTGTGATGTAACCTAGCTGATTCTTGACCAATATGTTGGATGTATCCTACTGGCACAGAGGTTGGTCGCATGGAGTCCCTGAAATCTGCCTTCTCAATGGTCATGCTACAGAATTCCTTCTGCGAATCCAAGGGACTAGCTGCAAATGCAGAGATGGAGGAGGCCTGCAAGCAACTCTTAGTCTGTATGCTGATTTTAAAAAGTAGCACCTTGTGAAAAGTACTTCTGGGGAGGTGGAGAATGGAGCTGTCTGTAAGACCGTCATCTCCCCCCTCACAAATACCCACAGCTGTTATTTACACAGTAGAAGGGTATCCTCATTTTGGGAATGTTTTGCTAGGGCAGCCGGTAAACCTTTAGTGGTTTGCGACTGCAATATCCGTCACAAACTAATGACTAATTAACATTGATTCTTTTTCCACGTGAATTGAAAGGAATGGGGCCATACACTAGCCTTCTCTCTTGCAAAATGAAAGTAGTAGTGATGCTTACTTTCTGAGTCGCATGGGCATTTGCTACTTGTGCTGTCACTTTGATACATTAGGGCTTTTTTTTGCTCCTACAACCTTGCCAGTTTGTGCAGCACGTAGTTTGTGAGGATGAAAAGCATTTGATACATTAGGACCATTTTTTAATGGTTCTGATGCAAATTACCATCTGTGAAGTTCAGTGTCTCTATTAACTAGACATCCAGTGTAATGATCACAACACAAGGGAACACACACCTTTCATGTGCTTGGGTAAGTCTTGACTCTATAGGTGGTGGGTACCCTTAGGTTAAAAAGGTCTCTTAATGGTCTTGAGCATTCTCCAGGCTCATCAGTACTTGGAGACTGATGCTTCTTTAGCCAGTTACATTGAGACAGGACCAATGACAAACTAAACGGAATACATTTTATTTGTGCTCTATAATGCTAAAAACTCCTTCAGAAGGCTGTGGTAAAAGTACTAAAAAAAAAGTTTCTGCACTGGGCTAGTTGCAAAATATACATGTTTGGTGGCCCCATGTCATACATTATACCTTAAGGTAGTATGGGCTTTTTAGCCAACACACTTTACATTCTGGGATTTGCAGTGCCAATTTTGCACTGAGTGGACCTGCTAGGCAAAGTACGGAATATACTATTTTGTAAATGTCAGGAATGACTGAAGGGGTAACGCTAAAAATGGAACCACTGTCCGCAATAAATATATATGTGGTGGCAATAGAAAATGGGGAATTTGCAGGATTTAGGCCCTTATGAATCTTTCCAATTCTCCATAGTCTCCTTTACTTTAAGTAGCATTTATGTATAGAACGAGTTTTAATATCTATCCACTTATTATTCTGCTCCACCATTACTGCCTGATGTGGCTGAATACTACCTCTTTTGAATGATAAATTATTTACACACACGGTTCTAAGGAAAAGTAACTAATTGGGTGTACATTTTCTTAATAATCTATATTTTCAGGGCTATTAATTAATCTGTTGTTCGGGCTATAAGTAGCAGTTGTCTGTAAATGTGCTCATTTGCTTAGGGACTAGCCTGTAACTCTCTTGGTTTTTGCTAAATATTGCTGCTGCTGCTGCTGCTTTCTGAGGCCATTATCTTCTGTGTTAAGTAAACAGGACAAAGGAAGCCTTGTGCATGGGGTAGTTGGGAATAATGCACCATACAGACGAGAATCCGCACCTAACAATATCTGTTTTCTATCCTATGCTCTAGGAGCTGGCCAGGATGTGGGCCGTAGCTGTATCCTGGTGTCTATTGGTGGAAAAAACATCATGCTGGACTGTGGCATGCACATGGGCTACAACGATGATGTGAGTAAACCTGAGGGTGCAGTACTCCCTGAAATAGTTTCTCATTCCATGTTTTGAACTTGTCACTATGCACATTGTCTCATTCAGTCTTTCTCCCTGCCTTCTAATCAAAACTCCTACCGCGCAGCATTCTAGCTAATCATTGTGAGTGGTCTCTGATCATTTTTCCCTGTTTCTTAGAGACGCTTTCCTGATTTCTCCTACATTAACCCGAACGGGAAGCTAACTGAGTTCCTGGATTGTGTGATTATCAGGTATGTTCATTACTGTGTTACTAACTTACCAGTTTGTTTCTCAGATGGTTATAGTGAATGCATCTTTTAAAGCTGGAACGCTAGTTGATAAAAATTGGTCCTCATATCGTGGTTTGGGGAGTGAGAAATTTTCAGCTGTACCAACCCTGTTATTGTGAAAATCACACTGCATAGGGCAATCACAGGGAATAGAGACTTCCCACTGGTCTGCCATGGGCACTTCACACGGGGTCTCTTCCTGGTGTGCCAAAGGCAAGCCCACCCTGGGCCATGCGGACCAAGTTGGCAACTGGACTATTGTTTTTTAATTTTATTTATTGATTTTTCAGTTAACACAACTCAAAAACAATTATACATTGTCATTGTAGGGGTACGATTCAGTTTGCTATTGCCGGGTACATCCTGTTTGTCTTGTTTGGATCACATTGAAATAGAATTATCCATAAATGTTACTACGAGAAACTCCATAAGGTTGTGCATGTCGATGTACTGCACAGTCATTCACACTTTCACAATTACTCTAGCATTGCCATCCCCTCCCCACTTCCAGTTTGGTCATTTAGCGCTTCCCCCATCTCCTGCTCCCTCCGGTTTCTTTACCCACCAGGTATTGCTGAAAGATACTCAGTAAGCTCTTGGCCTAGCTTGCGGAGGAAGGAGCTCACTATAGGCGTCAGATTGAGTATTACAATAAATCATATCTCTAGTCCAATCCTCCGCAGTTGGAGTCAAGCCCCTAGCCCATCGTATCGCCACCCGTCTTTTAGCAAGTAACAGACCCATCGCCACTAGCTGTCGCACCTCTCTATTGATCACCCTGTCATACCCCAGCAAAGCAAGCAAAGGGTCTGGGACAAGAGTGAGTCCGGTTATTTCATTTAAAATGTGGAATATTTCCCCCCAAAATGTTGATATTCCTGGGCAGCTCCAAGCTGCATGTAGAAAACTGGCAATTGGCTCTGCGCAGCGATCACAGGCAGCTGTTTCCCGTAGGCCATATCTGAGCAACATTTCTGCTGTATAGTATGTTCTATTGATATATTTGAAATGTTTGAGGCGATGTCTGCCGCCATTTAACGATATTTGTCTAGTTACTTCACAGCAATATCGCCATTCCTTGTCTCCAATTATCCGCACCAAATCCCTCTGCCAGTCCTGCCTCACTTCTTACTTACTTCTTACTTACTTCATATTCTTGTGTAATATTGTTAATCCTAGAGACCAGCTTGGCAGAGGTGGAAGCTCGGATAGTGTGAGTTTGGGCCTTCAATGCATGTTGTACTCTGAAATGCTGATAGCGCACCGAAGGTGAAGGAGTAAGCCCCTCGGCTAATATATTCTCCCATTTACGAAATTCACCATCCTTGAACAGGTCACCCACTTCCGTAATGTTTACCCTGTGAACTGCATTGGAAATCTCAATTTCCTTGCCCGTTGGGAGCCAGGTGCACCATTCTAGAGGTGCCAAAGGCGAGTACAATAATGGACCCTCCTGTCTATCAAACAGATTTCGCCAGGCTTGTATGGTGGGGTAAAGAGAGACCAGTAAGCTGTGCTTTCTATTGCACATCTTAAAGAGCACCTGAGGAAAGGTGTCTGGGTCAGCTTCTATTTTCTTTGTGTATGTGCGGGAGGGTCTCTGGGCCGTGTATCCATGCATGAGCGTGTGAGCACTGGCTGCTCTATAATATAATTCTAGGTCTGGGGCGTTGAGACGCCCCCCGCCCCCATGGAGTATGGCAAAGTGAGAGTTTCCCCTTTGACACGGGTTGTTTACCCGCCCAGGCTAGTTTGATCAAGAGTGATCTCATCTTAGAGAATATGTGCACCGGGAGCAACATGGCGATATTTGGAAAGAGAAATAACAGTTTTGGAAGGACAACCATCTTCATTAATGGGATCCGTCCCATCAACGAGAGGGGTAATCTTATCCATCTGTCACGTCTTCCTCGATCCTACCTAGGGCTTTCCCATAGTTGTCAGTAAGGACTACCTCTGAGTCAGTGTGTACCTGTATACCTAAATAATGACCCGACTCTGTGGTCCACTGCAATGGGAATTCCATGTGAATTAGTTGTGTAGACGGGGTCAACGGAAAAATTAAGGATTTGGTCCAGTGAATCTTTATGCCAGACAGCTGCCCAAAGCGGACCACCTCATTTAACACCGGAGTAAGGTGAGTAGCAGGCTCTCTTACTTATAAGAGCATGTCGTCCGCATAGGCTGAGGCTATCAATTGGTAATCTGGTAAGTGCACCCCTCTATGACTATGATATTCCCTAAGAGCACACAGCAGAGGCTCAGCACCTAGTGCATATAGCAAAGGGGAGAGGGGATATCCTTGTCATGTGCCTCTAGAAATGGAAATAGGAATCGTTACTTTATTCCCCAATCTGACTCTGGCTATCGGTGCCTCATAAAATACTTTTACAAGCTGGAGAAAGACCTCCCCCATTCCGACACGTCTCAGTACCGCTTCCATGAAAGGCCATTCTACAGAGTCAAACGCTTTCTCAGCGTCTAGAAAGACAGCCGCTGCTTTGTCTTTTGTATTTATATGCTGAATCGCAGCAAAGACGGTTCTAAGGATAGATGTTAAATTGCGCCCGGAATAAAACCAGCCTGCTCCGCTCCCATCAAGCTAGATATCAGGGGTGCAATTCAATTAGCTAGTATTTTAGCGAAAAGTTTCATATCTCCGTTTAGCAGAGACAGAGGTCTGTAGGAAGAACAATCATTAGGGGGTTTCCCTGGCTTGCGAAGGGTGACTAATATAGCCACTCTCATCGACTGGGGACATCAGTTTATTCTCGGCCATCTCCTCAAACAAAGGGACGGGGTGTGGTATAAGCGGTCTTGAAAGGCTTTGTAAAAAGCAACCGTCAGTCCATCCGATCCTGGAGCTGTTCCACCCCTCATTGATGTTCATGCTACCCTTACCTCCCTAGGGTCCAGTGGTGCCATGAGATACTCTCTGTGGGAGTCTAAGCCAAGTCATCTGTATATGCGTTAGATATTCCTCTATGGCTTTATCGTCCTGTGTTATGCGAGAACTATACAGCTCCACATAATTTCTGTGGAATCTCTCAGCTATTTCTGACGAATCATGTATCATTCTGCCGTCCTCCCCCGAAATTTCTACGATGGTGCTAGTGTCCCTTGGGGGATGCTGCAAGTTGGTTAGCCGGGCTCAAGGACGCGCACGCTCCCCGTACACTCACGCTGTTGCATATTTGCCCAAATGTTTAACTTTGCTTTCTGCTGTGTCTTGATATTCTTCTATGGGTTTTTTGATGTTATCTATACATTTACTATTGCCAGTCCTTTGGTGTTCTTGCTCCAATCGTGCAATTTCTGACTATAGTCTTGTAAGCCTATTCTGAATAGAACTCAGTACCCCAGCATGTTTTGATATAGCCTCCCCCCTAATAAACACCTTGAAGGTTTCCCAAACCATTTAGGAGGAGGAGACTGACCCAATGTTTTCCCTAAAAAAGATCTCAATAGCCGTTGCCATTTCTATGCGAAACACTTGGTCTAGTAAGGTGTAAGGGGGGAACCTCCATGTGAATGATGCAAAGCGTTCTCCAGGGATTTCCAATTCCAACTGAACCGGTGAGTGATCTGAATAGGTCATAGGAAGGATCTTGTGATTTGTGACCTGGGGGAGAAGACTTCTGGTCAATCCTGGTGTGGGTGTTATGTGGATCAGAGTAATGCGTAAACCTTTGGGATGTGTTAGGACGCTGCCTCTAGACATCTACCAGCCCCAACTGTTCCATCAAGTCCTTGATAATGCTTGCTGCTGCTGCCGCCCTCCTGGCCTGGCCCCTAGACCTGTCACTGATGGGATCTAGTGTACAGTTACACAAATCTACCCCTCCCATTTGCGGAAGGTCATCTGCCTTAAGCAGGCTCACCGCCATTGCATGGTAAAATTGGGGTCATCATAGTTGGGACCATATATGTTAACCAATCTGGCTCCAAATCCCTCTGCGCAGCATCTAGTTACAACGAACCTGCCATTAGGATTGATCTCCTCGACCAGCAGCGTAAGCCCTTATCTGGAGTTAACCCAAGTGAGTACTCCTCTTGCGTGCGATGTAAAGCCTGCTGCGTGGAATTGACCCTGTAGTCTCTTTGGGGACAACATCTTATTTTGGGGAGCTAAATGTGTTTCCTGTATCAGTGCAACATCGACCTGGTGCCTCTTAAGGGAGGCTACCACCCTACGAAGTTTCCTATAATCATTTAATCCTCGGATGTTCAACTTCCAAAGCTTAATTTTCCTATTCACCTTAGTTGGGTTTTCAATGTCAAATCATTTGCATATACACTCTCGCAATGGTGAATCCTGCCAGCTTGATTTTCCCAGAACGTACCCCCTGTAGTTGTATGAGACTCTTCACCCCTAACCCGCCCAGCCCCCACCCACGCTATGCCTTCTCCAACTAAGCATAGATGAGCCCGGATCCACCGCCCCCCCCAATCATGCTTAATGACAAAAACTTAAACAATTAATAACAATAACAATCCCAAACGCACACGGTGGGGCAGATGTTACCGGCATTCACCTGCTTCTAAGTCTCCTGAGCCCACTCCGCTAGTTATCTGAGTTGCTTCCCTCGTTTTTAGCCTATTATGACCCTTCCCTAGCCTCCTTGTCTGTTGGACCTTCCACCCTGCTTTGATTTAGTGCATTATCGTAGTTTACGTGTACGCTCTGGGATGTCAAGCATCTTAGGGGACCAACCCCAGTTAAACCATTCACAAAAGAACGTCTCTCTCCTCTTCACCCCCCCACCCCCATCTCTGGAATAAACCATGTTTATGTTGTGGCAGGTGGAGAAGTTAACACCAGCCAGCAGCTGCTGTCCGCCGGAGAGGAATCCACTATGTCTCTTCCTCCAGACCCAGTCAAAAATGATTGAAAATCATAGTTCACTGTTCCTCAGAGCCTGGGGTGGTGTCATTCTGCGTCGATCGGGCCTTTGGGGATCCTCCTCTGGGACTGCCACCTTCTCTTTTTTTCAGCTATTGCAGTACTTGCTTAGGATCATTGAAAATATGCGCTTTGCTATTTGCGTGCACTCAACTTTGCCGGGTAGATCATATTGTAATCCAAATTAAGATCTCTCAGCTTGCGTTTTACTGGCAGGAACTGACGTCTCGCTTCCTCCACCTGCTGCGTCAAATCTGGATAGATGGATATAGCCATACCCTCGTACCTCAATGATTGTAGTTCCTTGGCTTTTCTGAGTGCGGCATCTCTGTCTCTGTAGTTAAGTACCCTTGCAATGGTGGGATGTGGCGGGGCGCTCCGGCACCGGCCTGGGGCCAGGGATCTATGCATACTCTCTATTATGCTCATGTTTAAGAAAGTTTATTTACCCAAGAGCGTTACCAGCAATTGTTCAATGAAGAGCTCCATGTTTTGTATATTTGCAGATTTCGCTATGCCAACGATGCGCACGTTATTTCTCCTTGAGCGTGCTTCCAAATCCTCAGCCTTGGATTGAACAGAGAGTAACAGTTTGTCTAGTTTCGCGGATGTGCTCAGAGTGGTGTTCAGCTTGTCCTCAGTGTCCGAAACTCTTTTCTCCACAGTGTCCAGCCTCTCCGAGTGTTTGTCCAGCTGCTCAGACATTCTATCCATCCTAAAGGTGAAGGCATCGATCTTCCCGTCAATTTTCATTAAACTGCGCTGCATTGCCGTCAAGATCTGCTTCAGGTCTGAGCCTGCCACTGTGTCCCCTGTCTCCAACCCTGACTCCTAGGCATTTTTCTCCAAGGCTGCTGCTTGGGGGATTTGCGTGTTTTGAATTGAAGTTTAGACTGGGATTTTTCCGTACGCCCCATAACTCCCTTATCGGCAGGATCCTGGGCCAGTGGCCGCCTCTCACCAGGTACAAGGATGTGGTTGCTTTCTGTAGTTATAGCACTGGTATGTGCACAAGTTTAAAAGGCAACCCCACCGTCACACTGCCGCCTCCTCCCCACTGCGGTGAACTCCAGGTACAACCAGCGGCCGACGCGCTTCTGCTACGTTATACTGCTATGGGGGTTATGTCAGTGCTAACCACTGGCCTCAATGAGAAGTTCACAAGATGGCTCTCATCTCAGGGTTGCTGGGCAGAGCGTCGCACCTCCCCATGTGTCCGCATGCCCCGCCGTGCCACACACCTACCGTCGCAGGGCCTGCGGCACCCCGAGAAGATAGCTGCTTCCCGTACTGCAATATAATATGGCAATTGTCTTTTCCTCCCTGGGTTTGCCGCTATCTCTGGCTGCATTTTGTTCCTTTAGCGACTAAGAGCACCCCTCTCCCGGCCTCTAACCCAGGGTGGGCCTTCTGGGGGTCCAGCAAGTACAGGCTTCCCTCCCTCCCTTCCTGAAATGTAGCTTGAGGGCTCCACCACAGTAGGCTAATGCGACGACTCCATTGGCCTCAGTCTGCGCCTATGTGGCGCGTGCCGGGCCCACCGGGGGTGGGAGGAAGAGTCACTTGGGTCCCACGCCTGTTAAGTGGCCACACTGTCTGCCTCCTGCAGCACCTCGGGGCTCGGCCTATCCGATGGGGATTCACCGCTGCCTGTTTCTGTACAGCGGCACTCCGCGTCTCACATCTTCAAGGCTCCGGGGGTCGTCCACTCGCCTTCAATCTGGTGCGCCGCCCGAAGCTGCACACGTTCGCTGGCACCTGATCAGGGAGCTTGCAGGCGCCCGTTTTGCACCTCCGGTCGCGTGGTTTCTGTGTAGGGGGAACACCTTCCGGGCCGCCTCGGAACCCGGGGTAGCCCGCCCCTCACTAGCACCGCAGTCTGATCAAGCTGGCGTGCGTGCTCTACCCTCGCGTCTCGATGCAGGCCCCAGTACCAGGCCGGGGCCCGTCACTCTCTGTGGGCCCCAGCAGCGTCCTTTTTCCTCGGGGTTTCGGCCTCCGACCGTGTCATGGGCACCACCACAGCTCCCGGGGGGGGTGAGGAAAGTTACATTATTGAGAAGCAGGATCATTGAGGATTGATATAGTGGCTCGCGGAGCTACCTTAGAGCGCGGCCATCTTTGGGCCAGGCAATCTCCTCCCCCTCCCGGACTATTAGTTTAGCTACCGGATACACCTTTCTCAAGCTACACAAATTATGAAGTCCAGTTGGGTAGATCAGAATTTAGCTAAAGGAAACATTGAAATATATTTATAAAGACTTCACAATGTAGCAACAGAAATTAGGCGCCGGTCAACAGGCTTTTCATGTAGTAGCAACAATTACCCCACTTTGATCACAAATGTGACAAAAATTATTATGATTCAGTTCTCATTTGGCAGTATAATGCTGCCATGAACTACATTATCTTCTGAAGGATTGCCAGCTATACATATAATTTTTATTCATGTTTTAAAGTTAACTCTAATCGTAGTTATTTACTGCCCCCCAGGAACAAATATTTGTTTTAAAAAGTGCACATAGAAAATAGGAGGTGGCTTAGCAGTTAGTGATAACGACCATTAAGTTCTGAAAGCAATAACATTGGCCATCGATTTTATACCAGGAGTGTTGTCCAGTATGTTTGCAGCATGTATCGCTTAAGATTTACTTGCTGCACTCAACTGTTGTATCAGCTTCAGTTGCGAATTGAATGAGCTGTGATCACGATTGCACGGTGCACCAAAACACAGACTACATTGTAGGCTATTTGTTCCTATCATCATGCCTAGACATATAGTATGTATGTAAAGCACTTTCAGAACCCCCCCCCCCTCCCCCCCGAGAGGTAGCAACGCTTCGCAAATATTATTACAATACAATGCCCTTCTTGCAACTTGTATGGATCCTTAAGTCTGCATTAAAACACCTATATCAATTTTGGCATCTCACAAATTGGAATCCAAGAAACATTTCAAGAAGCGCCTTTTGTGATTCAGTGTCCCAAAGATTCTGGTCCTATAACAATTGTCGAATGAGAGAATAGTTGAGGAGAGCACAGCTTGTAAATACTGCCTGCAGTGTAACATTTGCTGTTCCTGTAAAGACATCCATATGCTTTGCAGCCTTTGTTTGTCCATGAATCATGCTGATTTGAAGTAAAAAGCATTCCATGCTTTTTTTGAAACATTTCGCAGTTAGGAAAAGAGTATTCGTAGAATCGTTACAACTAAGGAGGTGGACAAGATTTATATTTAGAGCTGTCTGTGAATGAGTGCTGAAGCCAATTTTCAGCAAACCTCTTTCAGAGTTCTAGTCCTTTGCTCTATTTAGTGGAGGAAAAATTCTTAGAAACACAAATGCAGAGACCAATGCCAACTGATGTCTCCATAACTGTAACTTATCAGTGCTCTTGCGGTCCGTGAAAGGTCACATTTTGGTCATATTTAGAGATGACTGCCGGACCAGGGGTTATCTGTGTACCACATCAAGGTACAAAACATTTAGTGGCTTGTTGCCATCGGTTTTGATGGCCATTCACCAAAGGTTTTCAAAGTTTTTGCACCTCAAAAGTGGGAGTTTGTTTCTGAAAAACAAAACATCTGATTGACCACCACACCGTAGGAGTTCCCTCTTGGGTGTGAGGCTATGGTTTTTTTTCTGTCCCTGACTGTGCCGGACAGAAAAGTAGACATCTCACCTTCCACCCTTAATAGGGCGGGCAGTGTAATGTCCTTCCACCGATCGACCCTACTCCCTTGGGCCTTCGGAGGAAACTTTCTATAGATGTAGCCAATGAGAGCTTTGTCAACATAAAAATGAAGGTCCGTCCATCTCTAAATGAGGTGGGCATGGGGCATGGTCCAAGATGTTGGACGGGTGAGACATGCTTTTCGGTCTCTCTACTCCCTGCTGTTGGTCCTCACCGCCTAGATCTGTACAGCATGGGGTTTGAGCCTCTGATTAGCACACCAACGCTTCGGCCTACCAGGAGTGCTCGCTCCTGAGTGGATTTTGGTCCCACCCGCACTCTCCTGCCTGATTCCAGAGGCCGGTCGGAGCTTGGGAGATCTGCGGCCTTCAGACCCGCTGTGGTCATGGGGACTCCAGCTCGCCCTGCCCGACCTTGATAGACTGGCTGCAACTGAGAGGGGACGCATGCGGGTGTCTGGCAAGAGAAGAAGAGATCATTTCAGCCTGAGTGGGCCCTACTGAAGCCCCCATCGCCTCTTTGGCCTGGCACCCCCATAGTTCGCTCGGCGATTCATGGGGCACTCTGGAACAGGGGAGACCGCAGAACTCTGACTCACCTCACTGGCCATCTGCTTCTGGTCACACACCAGCTGGTTTGCCTTGTGCACATGTGCCTTGCCCTACAGCTGGTTGGGCCTAGGTGCCGAAGCCCGTCCCTGCACATTGTTGAAGCTGGATGGGGGATTTGTTGAGGAGTGCTGCTCATCCCTTGCCGCTGCTCTGAGTAGCTCCTGATTGGGGGACCCGTCGCCACCGGGTGGGTACCCTCACTCTCTGGATGCTCATTATCTTGGGTGCTTTGGAAGCCTCACCCTCAAATTGCACCAATCCATTGGCTGACTTGGACCTGAGTCTGTCCATTGGGAGTCGGCGCAACACCTTGCCTTTCGCTATGGCCACTGGGAGGGGGAAGAGGTACCGAACCCTCAAGGACATGCTTCTCAAAATGCCTGGAGCCCAGCCCGGAGACTCCACTGCAGCCTCAAACGCGGACGAGTCATTAGACTCTAGGAGTCCCGAGGCCTTATCACCTGCCCCTGTCTTGAGGCGCTGTTTGCCTCCTTGTCTGAGGACCTCCAATTCTTCGGAGGGGAGGGGGGACCATGGCCACGATACCCTTTCTGAGAAGTAGGCCATGAGACTGTGGGACGCCCTGAAAGTAGTCGTCAGGGGGAGTTCATCGCTATAGCTGCCTCCGACAATAAGCATCTCTGAGAGAAGAGGGGGTGTCTAACTCATCAAGTTCGAGAACTTGAACGTATCCTTAAGAGAACTGGCGCTCCCAGGGTTTGGAACCAGCCCGAGCCCAGTTGGCGGTTATCGATGTAGATAGGGCGGAGTATGTGGCGCTTTGCCTTTGTCACCGATATTATGTGTGCGGCAATAGATGTGGGCCATGTTGAAGCAAAAACATAGTAATTCACACAGCACCCGAACGCTCATTATACCCGGATCTATAGATGGTCTTCCCTTGGACAAAGAAAGTAGAGGGCTTTACTTCGAGATTGATGGATGCCTGACATCTGCCAAATATTGGCGGATGTCCTGCCTGCAGTATACTGAGTGCTTTGATATTAGCGGCTCCCTACACAGAAGTGACATCCGCCAATGTTTGGAAGATTGTCCCGCTCTGCCAGACACTAATGAAGTCCCAAAGTAGCCTCAGGAGACGGCATGAATTGAGATTTGCCATCTCCCAGGCTTTTATGAGCTGGTATGACAGTTTCAAGTGCAGGAAATAGAAGACCTCCTTCAGTCCCTACCAGAAGCACATCTTAAAGGAGCTCAAGTATTCGTACAGTAAGGCAATACCATTTCAAATACAGAAATACGTTTTGTGCTATGCACAGGAGACACCGCATTTCAACAGATTAATACTTCCATTGATAACCTGCTCTTTCCGGAAGACAATCACAAAATAAGTACTGGTATTCAGATGCCCAGAGGAAATCAACGTGAAGTCACAACAGTTCTATGATGAGATAAGGACATGTGTACCGGACTAGGAATTTAGTAAGAAAATTAGATATTGTTAGTGATCAGTGAGAAAAAGATACCATATTTACTGAGTTACAACAGCTATATATTTGAGAAGGTTATGAATAATATGTTAGGATACTTTAAACAGAAAACCAACATCTTTGTCTGTTGGGCACTATTTATGTAAATGGGGCTCAAAGAGTATTTTAATGTGATGATGGAAGTGGCCTGTGTGTGGTATAAATGTATAAGGTTTTTTAATGGGTGATGGTAGTGTACAATACAATGAGACCAGCTTAAATTTGAATTGTTTGAATACAATGTAATATTAGATGAGGTGTTATTAAAGGAACTACATATCACTGTGTTTAAAAAAATGATTGTATGCTCTAGTAAAAGAAATATATTTAGATATTAAATTAGCCTTTTTTATTGATGATTCAGTGACTTGTGTGCTGTTGAGGAGGCAGGGTGTGTTTGTTTATAGGCAATCAAAACATGCCTTTCTAATTTGTAATCTGAGTCAGTTTGCGCTAAGCTATGTTGTAGAGTAGTCATGTCAATGGAGAAGATGCGGTTCATAGATTCTGTACCAAATGGTGTTGAATCTGGGAGGGACAGATTTAGTAGTCCAAGTTTCTGGCTATTTAACTTGATAACTCTAATCTACATAATAACTGTAGGCTTGAGCATTAAAGAGCAGGGTTAGTTTTCCCTATGGTGAAATGTGGAGATTCCTTGACAGGTGATGCCTGTGGATCACTGTGTGGGCCTGGTTGTACCAGTCTGTTCTCAAATGACTTTCTTTTGTTGCATAGTATTCTAATATTTTGAAAGGATGCTACTGATTGCAGACAGTTGCCACACCCTCTTCTCTTAACTCTCCCATTTTTCTGCCATTCTTTGACAGCCATTTCCACCTGGACCATTGTGGGGCCCTGCCTTATATGAGTGAAATGGTGGGCTTCGACGGGCCCATCTACATGACACACCCCACCAAGGCCATCTGCCCCATCCTGCTGGAGGACTACCGTAAGATCACTGTGGACAAGAAGGGTGAGACAAACTTCTTCACCTCACAGATGATCAAGGATTGCATGAAGAAAGTGGTGGCAGTGAATCTCCATCAGACGGTTCAGGTATGGAAATGAACACCATGGAAATGAATCACTAAAACTAAAAAGTATTGTCAAAGCCAATAGGTGTGGCCTTGACGATTTGATGCAGTGCTTATTTTTTATGGCTAACATATACCTCCGCAATAAAAAAGAAGAAATGCTGCCACCAAAACATAGTAGCAATATGCTTGCAATAAAGTGTTATAATTGAACAAAGTAACCTTTCCATATAATTTTAGTAGAACACTGTGGTTGCTTTCTTGCAGGAAGATGTGCTTATAATAACCATTTTTAGCTTTAATGCACATCACATGATTATATGAATGTCATTAGCACAAAGAAAATATACTGGTGAATTACGGAAACCAGAAGGCAAACACACAAGGGTAAAACCTATTTAAAATGTAAAGGAAAAAACATTGGGAAAGTAAAGTAGTGGCCCACCACACACTTCTTTTTGGGAGGTTGTGCGCGTCATCAGGCTTAATACAATGACTCGCAGTGAATGAGATCCAGTGGCTTCAGTGGGCAGACCCATTGCTACATGCCTTGTTCTGTGCTGGGAGGAAGCAAAACACTTGAACAGACCAGTGGAAAGTCCCTATTTGTATTTTTGTATTTGTGTTCTTATGTTTTGTAATTTAGTGAGGCTGGTGAGACAGCTAAATCTGTCAAAAGAATAAATGTCTCATCCCAAATGTGACAAAAAAAAAAAAGCAAATGTCTGGACTGGCTGATATGAACCTCATACTGAGGATACAATGTGCACAACTGGTAAGACACAATTGGCTTGGAATCAGAAAAGCAAAAGAAAACAGCCTCCCTCTGGTGTGTCCATCATTAGACATAAAGGAAAGGATGCAGTACCGAAACCGCCATGCTAAACATTGCCGACGACATTCATCATTCGCTAGACAAGGGAGAGGCTTGCCTTCTTATCCTTCTCGACCTCTCTGCTGCATTTGATACAGTTAATCATTCCTCCTAACTTGAATATCTCAAGTCCCGCTCAGGCCTCCATGGCACTGTCCTTAACTGGTTTACCTCCAACACCGAACTCAACAAATTAAAATAAACTCCTGCTTCTCCAAATACACCCCAGTCTCTCTGGGTGTCCCCCAGGGCTCAATTCTCTCCCCCTCTCTCTTCATGGAGCCCCTTACTATGATTTTGAATCAAGCAGGGATTAATTATCACCTTTACGCTGACGACACGCAACTCTACTACAAAATCAAATCACACAGCGATGTCCTTCATCTAAACAACACCCTAAGCAAGATTCAATCTTGGTTTTACTCTAACCATCTAAAACTGAACCCTAACAAAACAGAAATCATTCTATTCTCTCCAAAAAGTAACCATCTTCCTATCCAAGGCTGGATCTCTGACCTCAACTCCCTCAACTGTCCGCTCAATCTTTCAAACTCTGCTAAATCCCTAGGTTTCATCCTAGACAAAAATCTGAATCTTAAGGATCATATCAACAATTCAGCCAAAGGAGCACTTTTCACTCTTAAACACCTCAAAAAAATCAAACCCTTCATCCCACAAGATGACTTTAAATGGGTCGTTCAATCACTAGTCCTCTCTAAACTTGATTACGGCAACGCTATTCTCACTGGAGCCCCTAAATCTCACCTGGCCCTCCACAGAGCAGTGCTCAACCTGGCTGCCAGGCTGATTACCAACTGCAAACGCTTTGACCACATCACGCCTGCCCTCACATCACTTAAATGGCTGCCCAGTGAAGGAAGATGCATCTACAAGAATGCCTGCATCACCCACAAAGCTCTTCACTCGCAATCTCCGGTTTACTTAACCAATAAACTCACAAGAGCTGGAACCACCAGAACAACGAGAAGCTCGAATGCCCTTCTCCTTGTTCCCCCCCACTACTAAAACAAGCATTTGCAATGCAATAGGTCTCGGATTTACGGGAGTTTGAGCTATTGACATTGCAAATAACAATGCCTTTTATTTTTGTTTTCGTTTTTAAAACCTAAATAAAAGGCATTGTCATTTACAATGGCAATAGTTTAAACTCGTGTAAATGCGAGGCCTATAGCATTGCAAATGCTTTTTAAAACCGAGTTTAACTAAAAACTTGCCACCAGGCCGCTCCTCAAGACAATTAATATGTGAAAGATGCTGTTTATTGGATACACAAATATGAAATATATAATTTTTATTCCGCTTGAATTATGAGTACACGATCTATAAGCTGCGATCGGAAACGTTTTGTTTGATTATATATTGTATTTTTGTATGATTAGTGTACATTACAATTTACTGTAATTTATTATATTACTTTACCAGACGGCTCGTGCAGCAAAAAGAATTAAAAAGGTAGAAAACCTATATATTTGGTCCTTATGTTTCTGCACTTCGTTTTTTCACTGCATTACATGGTCGTTTGTTCTTCTTCGGAACATATTAACATATTCTATTTAAAAAAAAATAAAAGCGGTATTTTTTACGCCAGAAAATACCGCCTGTGATGGGATTGGGATGCGTGCTTTCCGGGTACGCAGGGTGTAGGGGTAGGGGTGCAGAGCCTTCCAAAGCAGGCTCACTCTCGGGTACCAGCAGCAAGAGCAGGGAGGGGTCAGCGGCGGCCCACATGGCGCTATTACTGCACAGTGAAGTGGAAAATGGACTTCCTGGCCCCTTTGTACTGAGGTGAAGGTACAGCCCTCCTCGCCCTCCCCTCCACAGGGTTAAGCAAACTCAATCCACGTATGGACTCTGGTCTTTTACTCCAAAATGGAGATGGGGAGGGGGGGTCAAAAATCAGGACTGGACCCTCCCCCCCCCCCATCCACAGCACTAGCGCTCTCCACCTCACACCAGCCCCTTCCGGACCCCCTGCACTGGCCTCTTACACAAGCCCCCTCCGGACCCCAGCACTGGGCTCTTAAACCAGCCCCCTCCGGACCGCACCCCCAACACTAGCCTCTTACACCAGCCCCCTACGGACCGGACCCCAGCACAAGCCTCTTACACCAGCCCCCTCCGGACCGGACCCCCCCAGCGCTGGCCTCTTACACCAGCCACCCCCTGCCTCGACTCTCCGTCAGGGGAGCCCAGAGACACAGCACCCCATGAGAATCAGACACCTGTACATAGACACAGACATAGGTGCCTGCCGCAGCTGCGGACCCGACTGTGCATTGTATGGGTGTCTTGGGGGTGTTTACACTCGTTTACGGGGGGCTCCTCCGATACGATACTGCGTCAACAAGTACTACAAACAGGCTTCGGGGAGGGGCAGCAGTGCCCTACGATTGGTTGTTTGTTTTTAGGTCTCGGGACCATCCGGTCGGCAGACCGGAAGTCCGGAGATTTAATGTCATTGAGAAGAGGGGCTTGCACCCGCCCCTCTTCTATCCTGTTCTCCATTGGCTGGCCTCTTAAATGCTGGCCAGCCACTGGAGAAGAGGTCCAGTCACTCCGTTGAAGCCCCGTCTTTTTCGGATCGGGGGGCGTGTTTTTTGCGAGAAGTCTCAGGGAGGAGACAACAGCAAAACACGCCCCCAAATCCGAAAATGAGGCTCCCTTTCTCCGAGGCATTTCTGCTCTGCCTGCCTCGGAGAAAGGCGGTAGTGTCCCGGCGTCCGGACGCATTTGTTAATTGCCAGGTCGCCTACTCGAGCTTTGAAGCTAAACTCGCGCACACATCCGTGGGTAAGGTGACAATCTTCAGTGTTGTTTCTTTAAAGATTAGAATGCCTGTTGTAGTGTGTAAAGATACGTTTCATGTCCAGACGAAGGAGGGGCATTGGGGTGCTCGCGGGGACATTCTTGGCGTGATAATAAACTCTAAACCTATCGGATTAAGGACATACATGTAGGCGCGTGAATTTCCTTACACAGCGTTCCCTGCAGACTGGCTCGTCTCTAGGCGCCCAGAAAAGCACGGGCTAAAATATAGTCCCGATAAATGGTGTTTGTAATGCTCTAAAAATCGGCACATTCCTCTCTCGCTCCTCGCCCTCATGCTTGCCCAGTATTTTCACCCTCTCCACTCCATGCACCCCTCGGCCCCCCTCACGCCTCTTCCTGGTGACTGCTCTCTACTGTCCCCACCACCATGTATCTCTCTAACGTCCTTTCCCCTTCCCCTCTCTGCTCTCCACGTCGTAGTCTTCTCAGGAGACCTGCGGGAAGGACACGGGTAAGAAGGCATTACCGGCAGCTGTGGGCTGTCCAGTTCCATGCGTGAGTAGCTCATCCATTTCGGGTTTTTTAGTTGCATGCTTTTTCTTTTATCTGTAGTCCTGTATAACCCATTACCCAGCCAGGACTTCAAATCCCAGAATTCTATGAAAATTCCTGGACTGCCCAAACTAGTAGCTTGAGAGCTCTACAGACAGTTCCTGCGTATTTACAGGTTGACTCGGGAAATCAGAGGCTTAGCTACTAACCGAGTATCAGTTGCAGTCAGTGGACCTCCATTATACTTGTTTTTAACTCCCAAACTGTGGGTAGAGAGGTCATTATAACATGCTCGCCTGGGGTCCTGTGGTGCACTTGCTACGTCATTGCACAGATTAAAAACATGACTGGCAGCAGAGGCGCAACTAGAGCCAAATTTCGGGGGGGGGGCTAAGCAAAAATTTCGGGGGGGGGGGGCTGAATCTTTAAACAGTAGGCAGAGTGGCGCTGATTTCGGGGGTGGGGGGACTGAATCTAGGCAGAGTGGAGCTGCAGGGGCTCTTGGAAGGGGTGAAACAGCGAGGCCTCATTAACATGCAAATGGTCTGTTAAAGACCTGTGAAGTGCTCGGGCGCGGCTTTGTGTCTGCCCGGGAAGCGGTCTCATCCCGGGCTGCCACACACGACGGGGGGGGGGGGGGGGGCTGAAGCCCTGTGAGTCCAATGGGTGTTGCGCGCCTGACTGGCAGACATATCTTTTCCATTGGCCGTCACAGCGTTTTATTTGGTGTTTATTTCTTTTGTATATAGTTATGTATGTTTTGTTTAAATTGCATTTATGTAGCTGTTACCCCTGACAAAGCGTGTATATGATCCTGTAGCACGTTTAGACTATGGGCTTGTTCTCGCAAATTTTATATGTATATATTTTTAAACCTTTGCATACTTAGAAAATTCGAATAAATAAATGCATGTAATATAATCTCGCCAGGATGGCATTGTTAAAAGGAAAAGGTATGTAAAATGACCACAAAGTAAGCTTTCCATATGGAAAATCTCGCAGCAAAATAAAAGTTCTCGCACCCCCTAAAAAATGTATGCATGAACATAATCCGCCAAAAATTTTTTTCCTGATATACTTTACCAGTGGGGTAATTTCTGCAAAGTGCACAAACTCTACAAAAGTAAATTTCTGCACATACTTCAGTTATTTTGACGCTTGCCTCAGCAGTGATAATGACACAAGTGATATTTGAATTAGAGCATAATAGCGGAGTGCAGCGTAATTTAAGTAATTGTAGCATGCTTCCGTCGTCAGCGTCGAGTGAATGGCAAAGATGTGTATATGTAGTCGGAGGAGGGGTGGGCAGACTCCAGCTCTGTCTTTGAAGGGTGAGACACGCCCCCTTGCTCCGTGCTCTCGCTTCACAGGGCCTGCTCCGGAGTGAGGACTCGGAGAGGCCAGTCTAGCGGAAGACCAATGGCTTCTGACATTAAATGCCGCACACTTCACGAGGCTTTTCTCTGCATTATTGGGAGACAGGAGTCAACTGTGTGCGCGCACGGCCCTTATCTCTGTGTCTTCGCCTGGTTCCTCTGTAGTTTTTCTTTTATTATTGCCTGCAGACTGGGAGGGTGTTTATTGTGGAAGGTGAAATGGTGATTTAGTGTGATGTGACTAATGGGTTCTCGTTCGGAATTATGTTAATCACGTATGAAGGGATGGATACACCCCCAGGATAAATCACAGAGCAAGTGGTAGGTGAAAATGTAAATAATTGAGAGAATGCATCTGCGAGGAGCACACTAGCACTGATGTATGCATGAGTGATTTATTACGAGAGGCATGTCTGTGCCAAGACCGGAACACAGACGCTGCACACGGGGCAACAGGAAGGGTTGTGATTCCAATGCAGCACCACCGTAGTAACAGGATGGGTTAGTCATGCGTAGGATCCCACAATCCTGTCAAGTGAGGACAGCCAGGATAACAACACAGGTCTTCTTAATCATACAGGTGACATATCCACTAAACCCCATCATAGATTTCACAACCATCTGAAAGGGGAAAACTGTACACACTCAAGAACACTGCCTGAACACAAAATGAAGGCTGCTTGTATTTTCCTCTGCGGAACATGTTTTATTTAGTTTTTAGGTCTCGGCTAGCGAACAAGCATTTACAATGCAACGGTCTCGGCATTGTTAAAGTTAGAGCTATTGGCATTGCTCATGACATTTTTTTTGTTTGTTTTTGTTTTTAAAACATGTAAAGAAACGGCATTGTTATTTACAATGTCAATAGCTTAATCAGTGTGTGTGTAGGTGGCTCTGTGTGTGGGTGCAAATGCAATAGGTCTCGCATTTGAGAGTGATTAAGCTATTGACATTGTAAATAACAATGCCGTTTCTTTAAATGTTTTAAAAACAAAAACATAAACAAAAATAATGTCATGAGCAATGCCAATAGCTCTAACTTTACCAATGCCGAGACCATTGCATTGTAAATGCTTGTTTATTTTTGTTTCCTTTTGTTTTTTTGCTCTGTGAATCGTCGTCCAGGGCTTACTGGGGAGTTAAGAGGGAAAACCTGACTACAATTGCTTCCCAGATCGTTTGAAGGAGTAGTGTAACATCAACAATAAAAACTACCTCACATCCTGCCCCAGTCCTCGACACTGGATTAAAGGAGGCAAGGACTTTGTTGTGCGCTCAGGGCTGTGGCTGAAGGCCTTGTCTGTTTAAGAGCAGGCCCTCCTGAGCGTGTGCGTACCAGAGCATCACAACCTTGGTGTTATATATAAACACACACACACCGAGCTAGCATTCTGCTTCAGACTGATGTGTATGCACACAGCAGTACATTCGGAATTAATGCGTATTATAAAGAAACAGAGGTCTGTCCTTTCTAGAAAAGTAACCTCCCTCAGACCACCACGTTTGTTTACATGCTCTAGAAAATAAGCGCGGCCGCAAAAGTAAAAGCGGCTCGCGCAGCAAAATATATAGCTAGAGAACTAGTGCTTATATAAAGCGCTGCATTTTGGTGGCGCACGCGACAATAAAGTTGCGCGGCCGCTGTATGCGCTCTGGGAAACAAACTGTCGCCAAAGCAGAATGAAAAAACATAGTGCCTACTGGCTAATAAAGGAGACCGTGTAACGCCGCATGTAAACGATCGAGTCCGGATGGGCTGTTGGAGAAGGAGACAGAGCGGTAACAAAGAAGCCTCATTCACAATCACGACCCAGCGTCTAGCATAAACGGTGACGCCAGCCAATCAAAATGATGGGCGTGGCTTTAAGTCCCCCTTCTAAAATTTTATCAATTACTATATGCCTCGCAAAGCGAGGAGCGCATGCGTGCTCCAACATTAGGCGAGACCTAAAAAAGAATGCCACCCGTCTCGCTCCTTCTCAGGAAATTTGCCTAGCATCTGGAATGCCCTTCCGATTGACCTTCGATGCATCCCCTCCAACCTCGGCTTCAAAAGAGACCTTAAACGACTTCTCAACAAATTCTTCGGTCAACAATTCTTTCTGTTCCTAATATCCTTTTGTTCACCTGAACAGGCTATCTATCTGTTTACCTGTTAACCTTTCGTTTTTCCCTGTATGCTACTTATTGTTTACACCTGCCATTGCTCCCCCTGGTATCTCATCTATTTTTAACAACTTTAACTTCTGGTCTGTTAGCTCTGGTTTTGCGTTCTCCCTGGACTTTGCTTAGTTGTCTTGTCCTCTTATGTTACCCCTCCCACGCTACAATTGGTTCTTTTTTATATTTTATTGTGTGCTCCTATGTTCTACCTCCCCTATTTTATTTAACTGTATTTAATCCTTGAATCCTAAGTACTTGTGCCTCCCTCCTGTTCTTTGATGGTGAGATTCCCATGTACGTGATTGTATTCGCATGGAACTACTGTACCACGGATATTGCCTTTTCCTTGCATATGTAAAGCGCTCTGATACCTCCGGGTCTAGCCAGCGCTATACAAATCCTTTTGAATAAAATTTAAATTAAAATACATACAAGGCTGCAGCAATTTCATAATCTTCATGAAGTCTGCAAGAGATAAATGTGCATAAAGTGAATCAAACTGGGAATCTTTTACGTTCCCAGTGGTCATCCTGATAACTTGGCGTCGATCTAATCCCTATGCATAAACAGTCAGCGAGTGCTTGCAGTGGAAATTAAGAAATGTAACCATTTCAGGAAATGAAATTTGATAAAACCTAAAAATGGGCCAGTTCCTTATTATTAGATTTTAGAAGTAAAGTTGAACTATCCAACCCAGTGATCAACCTTGCTGGCCAGACATCCAGCATAGGCAATGTCACTAAGGAAATGGATGTAATTGCTTTGAGACTACAGCCCTAGTACCTAGGCCCTTACAGCCAGGTTGACAAAGCATAATGCTCGGGGGAAAACATGCACTGAACACTACAAGAATAGCTGACTCGTGTGGCATCTATCTTAACTAAGGGACGTTCTATACTGAATCGTATTAATTTCTGCTCGTTTGTGAACCCGTTTACCCAGTCTGAAACTGATGGGCTGTCAGATGGGTGTCTATCCCTGTTTGTGGGGAGTGGACAATAAATAAATGAGTCGAAGGCAGCACTGCATGAGTCTGAGTAATGGACTGACCCTTTTGCAGCTTTCACTGAATAGTAGGACATGCCTTCAACCCCTATCGTTGAAGGGTGTGTGGGAGGGGTGGAGTGAGGTCAGAAGGAATGGAGTCCCACCTGTCCACAATATAACTTAATTCATCTAGTTGGTGGCATTGTAATGGTAACCGCCATCTGTTGCACTCTACTCCCTCATCAGGAGTCTGAGGTTGGTGAGGATCCTGCTTTGTGTGGCCCCTTCCTCTCCAGGTGACTCCTCTTGCAAAGATTGTGCAGGACATTGAGAGAGAGTCAGGGGAAAATGCTCCCAAGCGGCTGAAGACACTTTAGCACTGATCCCTTCAGTCCTCGAGTCCATGAGGGTCCTGTCACTTCTGGACCCTTAGGGTGTAAAGTCTCCTAGAAGGAATCTCCCAGGGGCTTGTGAAGCCCAAGCCCACAGTTCAGGCCAACTTTCATAGCATCCCCTTGAGACAGGACATTGGACTGACAATTCTTGTCTCAGGCGCTCAAAGGCAATATAGAATCTCCTTCGAATGTATGCCATAACTATGCGTCTCTTCACCAGGCACGTTACTATGCAGATTTTACAACGCATACCACTTCCATGTTTCCATTCATATTTGAAATGCCCTCTCCACGCAATCCACTACCGCGCATACTTTTACCATGATTACTGTCAGTGTAAAATCCAGTCACAGTCTAACACTGCCACCTACTGTTCAATATATATATATATATATATATATATATATATATATATATATATATATATATATATATATATACACAAAATACATCTATGTCATTTACAGGTTTGCTAATATTTAAAAATGTTATATTATGGCGGAGAGGCACCCAACCCTCCCCCTTTTTAATTACCCTTAAAAATATATAATCTACTTAGTACATACTCACCAATAGAAACCTATATGCATTGTAAAGGCTTGGGTGGTAAAAGTAATTGCGATGTTAAAAATGCGTTGTAATTGCTTTTCGTTGTCAAAACTTTGTGGTAACGGCTGTTCCGCTCTCCTTTCTGTTGGATATTAATGAGCGGATAATTGAATTTTTTTTATTTAATTCAGGCAAGATTGAGGTCATAGTGGCTTGGATGACCTTTTGGGACTCCTTGATTTGGCCAGATGGCCATTAGCATTTGAGACTCCCTTCCACATTTGATGTTGTTAAAAAACAAAACAAAAAAGCAAATGGGCATTAAACTGGATAAAGACTTTCACTTACCCCCAGACTAAGGTCTGGGTTTTCTTAATATTTTTTTTAACACTTCTTTCTAGTGGGGTAGTTGGGGAAGAGGTTTACTGTTCCTTTACTGCTCTCCATAGTCAGGTGACTAATACTTTCAGCTCTACCGAATATGCTAGTATGCATTTTGTGGCTGTGATCTTAAGGAACACTGGCTGTTCTTTCTCTCACATAACCTGCAATCCTTGACCATAGCAGTAGCTATTATAAATTATAAGTACTCATTCCAATATCTTTGGTTTTGTGAAGCTCTAAGATGACTTTAATTTGTAAATAGCAAAGCGATCATAGGTAAGTGGTTCAAACTTGTTGATGGGGCCGGCCTGATTGGGTTTTATTTCTTGTAAGTTTGCAAAAAGGTGGGTGCATTTTCCTCTGGATTTGTGCCTGTCTCACCACTAGGAGGGATAAGGAGAAATGTAGATGACATCTGCCCGTAGTTCTAGATCATCTGAGGTTCGTGCTCCTCTGTCTATGATATCATTGTCTTTCCCTGTCCTGGGGCAATGGTAATTGTAGACAGTGACCCTCGCTGGGCTTCCCCAGCAGCTGATAAAGTGGGCTATCGTAGCCACAGAGGAAGCCATCCACTGCAGTCTCCAGTCGAAACTGAAAGAATTGCTAATTACAAAGCCAGGTGAATGGACGAGGGTGAGGTTTAAGGCAAAGATTTTTACATTAAACGGGATATATCTACATCAAAATGTTGGGAGTGCAGTGTTACGCTAAAATTAGTAACGCCGCTCGCTGACATTTTTAAGACACAGGGATGCGCCTTATTTACAAACTCAAAAACTAACCCAAATTCTCGCACCTGTCCATCGGCTGACAATGCTCTACTCCTGTTCACAGCCACTTCTGCACTCTGGCACCCTGCCGCTATAAATGGGAAGCACATTGTATCTGTCAGTCAATCAGTCCATTTGTAGAGCGCACTACTCATCCGTGAGGGTCTCAAGGCGCTGGGGGGCGGGGGGGGGACTACTGCTCGAACACCCAGGCCTTGAGGTCTCCTGAAGGTCAGCAGGTCTGATCTGTGAGAGCCTCGTCTCTCTCCACTCGGATATGGTTGGTCATTTAGGTAAAGAGATGTGGAGGAGGTGGCACAGTAGGGATGTAATATTGTTTTTTATCCTTTGTTGCTAATTTGGTATCTGTTTCTCTTGGGTTTCCTTTAAGACCCCTCACATGAGGTTCCTGCTGGTATTGTGTGCTTTCTTCCTACCAATTCATGAAGACCAGCCATTGTTCCTGGGTGGTTTTATTTTCTGGTGGTCTATCACCCTTCATTTTATTTCATTTACATGTGCAATTCCAAAGATGTCTTCGTCAGGAAATAACTTATTTCTATCACCATCAGTGCACTTGACCCACATTTCTACAAACCTGCATGTGCCTATGCCCTGCTGGTTGCCAGTAATGTCCAATACCTCGACTTAGCATCCTCCCACCACTCTTAAGAATAGGCAATAACATCCAGGAAGAGAATCTCTGGAACTTCTATCATACAAAGTACCCTGCTGGTTGTACATTGTGTGGGTGGGATTACCTATAGATGGAGGAGGCTTCTGTTTTAATTTGTTAGATCCTTGTGTCTTCCTACACCCTCATTTACACACAGTGAGCATGTTCAAGTGGTCTGGGGCTTTCCTCCTAAGTTCATCCTCGTGGAGGGGAAAGACCTATGTCAGAGTAATTGCCAATAAGAGGGACTGGCGGTTTTCTCCTGCCAGCTCAATCTAGGAGGGAAGTTGAAAAGTATATTCATGAGTGTTTCCTGCCCCTCTTGCAATAGGAACACCTCCTGTCACAGCCTGTCTAAGGCAGCAGAACACCTAAGGGGGCTGAATCAGTGTACCCCTTTCAACACACTCATCAAATAAGGACTACATTGGGGAAGCTGAGTAACCATACCTTCCCTCCTGAGCCCCTCCTGCTCTAGTATTATAGATTTTCACTCTCACATCTGTCTCCTGGTTTCCAGAATTCACTCCTTTTCTATCCAGCAATTTCATCCCATCCCGTCACCTGCCAGATGGCTTCTTTCATTGATCAAAGTAATAAGGCATTGCCTAAAGTAAAATCTATAAATACAGAACAGACTTGTATCTCAAAATGAATTCGCATCTGACCTGATTGGCGCGAAATTCTGGCTGCAGCAAGTTACGATTACATTAGAATAGGCAACGTGTTTAAATGTTTTCACACTCTTATTGATATACAGTTGTACAAAGTCTGCCAACACTGCAGTTATCTAAGTACAGTGGTTGGGAATTCTCTGGAATAAACAGTAACTTGATTTATTTTAAAATGTCCTTCCTCTTTTTGACCTTTGTGTGTCACTTGGGGTCTCCTAAATGGATAAGATTCTCTTCTAGCTATGTAAACATATGTTGCATATTAGTTTCATCTTGCGATTACTTTGAAAGTTGATTTTATTTCAGAATTTCACCCTGGTGATGCCTTGTATATGTTATTTAGACAATAGCACAGATGTGATCCCTTATAAGTAGTCCATAGATTAAAATATACACTAGATAAGCTTTGGCCATGTATCCAGATACATTTCATTGCTGTCCTACATGAAGGCAGGATAATGAGTCTTTTGGTGTCTGAGTCCGAAACTGGCTATATACTGGAAAGTGGTTATACATTTCACAATAGATATCACAGGCAATCTTCTGCAGTTTACTTTTAAGCTTTTTATTCTGCCACTGTTAAATTTGGTAGACATAAGGCATAGAAATTGTATCTTCATCTGCAAAACTATTCATTCTGAAACAATGGCTCGACTTTGAACCCTTCTGTGGATCTGCAAATCTGCTCTTATCTCAGTGTTTTGAGAATAAAGCTGCTAAATGAGAGAAGGGAATTAAAAGACAAATGTCTCCACCTCTTAACCAAATGAAATCATGTGTGACTATATAAATGAACGGAATAGCGGAGAAGTATGTAAACATGGTTATTAACATAATTAATCAATCTATTTTGCGTAGTCATTTTTTGGAACTTCATATACAGTTTGTAATCTAAGCATTTCCTTCCTTTTATTTATTAGGTTATGTTTGATTATCTTTTTTTTTTTTTTCTTCTTTTAAAGCCCATATATTTAGAATCAGTAATTATGATTACTTATTGGGATTCTGTTTTTTTGGCTTCTATATAGTTATGTGTTTATATGCGATCCTATAATTAATAAGATCATCATTGTGGATATGTGCTGCTTTGAAATGAAATTGAGGGGATTGGCCCGTCTCTCAGAGGGTACTGGACTTATCACAGACTTATCATTTTGCAGGTGGATGAAGAGCTGGAGATAAAAGCTTACTATGCTGGTCACGTGCTGGGGGCAGCCATATTTCAAATTAAAGTTGGGTCTGATTCTGTTGTTTATACGGTACGTCCTTTCCTTGTGTAAACACACACCACACACCATGTTAAACATCACACCTGTCAACCACCATATATCTTGTAATGCAACTCAGGCCAGGTCTAAAGATGTATAGTTTCATAGTGTGTTGCGGTCTGTTCCTCGGTCCCTTCTGTGGAGTCCTACAAGCCTCTCTACTTGTCCCGCTTCTCTTTATATGCACCACTTTTTTCCCATCAAGCTCTTACTCCCCTTTCACTCTTATTTCTATGCTTCTGATTCTCAGAACTACTCTTTATTCAGATCGCCATAACCGTCTATGTTACAGATTCTCTGCCATCCAGCTCTCAACACCCTGGCACTCTTCATCTCATCTCATCCCTTCCATAACTTCAATTTTGTTCACCCCAACCTTTCCCCAGCTCTGGCTGTCTTTTAATTTTCTTTCCTCCTTCCTTTTATCCCCTTTTATGCCCTTCCTGGGCATCAACTTTGAATTTTATCACACCTTTTTACCTCTTCACATTTCTATTTTGTGTGTGTTTTGGCTTTTAATCATCGATTTTAAACTCTTTTATTCTCCCTTCCTTGACTTGTCTCACCAATCACTCTCATCTACAGTATTTTAAAAATTAACCTGTTCATCCTTTGTTTAATTACCTTATATGTCTGGTACCTCATCAGCCATTTAATTCTAGGCTTTTTCCCATTTTAATTTCTCGTCCTATTCTGCATTCTCTAATCTACCCATACCTTACTCTGCCCTTAATTTCGAATATATTTTTTAGTCTACTCCTTCACCTTTTGCTCCTGGCTCCCCGTACCACATTTTTCTTTCAGTCCTATTACTCGTAAATTATGGTATGTTCTGCCCTGTGATATTTTGCGCCTCCAATCTACCTGCCACTTACTCACTATTGTACTGTCATGTTCAGAGATTTGGAAGATACTGTCTCGAAAGCTGTACCAACATTTTCTAAATGATGGAAAGTGTTCTGAATTGTTTTATACATTTACAGTGAATCCTGTATATTGTTCTGAATACTGTCCGTCTTGTAAATGTGAAACAAGCGTAGACTGCCACCAACACAAACCAAAGTGTACATTGAGTTCCTCTCACGCTCTTTTGTTGTATGAACGTGCACTGACATCAGCACAGTATTATGTTGATTTCACAGAGAATTATTGAATGTTAATCTCTCTCTTCTAGGGTGATTATAATATGACACCGGATCGTCATTTAGGGTGAGTTCAGAGCAAATTGATTCCTGTTGATTGGTCTGCCCCTTTTGGTGGGATATTATGTTACATTTTATGTCACGTTATGACTGTAGGGGAAATAAGGATGCTGGTCAAACTAAGCCTTTGAGTGTTTTTCATTTTCCTTGCGCTGGTACAGCTGATCATAAACTATTGGTAACTGAGTGTTGGCAAAGCCAATAAATCTGGATCTGTGAGGGACCGTGTTTGGTGATAGTTGGGCAACTTTGTTTGTGGTTGTCACTGCTGTCCTAGGAAAAAAATCTCACAATGAATTGACATATTGGGCTGCTAGAATAAGGTAACTGGGAATAGGACCGCCCCCCCCCCCCTCCTTTGTTGGGCAGACTGTACCTTCGAAGAAGAGGGATATGAAAAGGAGCCTGTAAATGAAGTTGGTTTGTCAGCCATGCACTTCAAAGCCATATAAAGCAAAATATTGACAAAGGGCCAGTACTTTTGTTCTGTTTTTGGAAACTTTATTCAACCGTTCCTTTTTATGAATAAAAGTTTGTAATTTCAACATGTTACCATGGCAACAAATAAAGCAAAACGAACACGCAAGGGCAATTAGTCAACGGGACAAAGTAGTCAGATAGCTATCAGTACTAAAAAAAAAAACATAAAACTGCTACTAAATCTTATATCCGCAAATAAATCACATTCAGGAACTCGGTAGCTATTGATTAGAAGCTATGCATCATGTTGATTCTGCAGTTTAACCAAAGGGCATGACTTCGGGAGGATAGATTCTTGGCTTGTAGTTGGGCCTGGGGGTCCTGAGTGGTGCCAACTTTTTTTGTGTTTTTCTTTTCAGCCTGATTTCACTAACAGGTTTTTACTTGAACTTTTTTTTTTTTAATTAGCATCTTAAATATATTTAAGCCCATGCTTACAAAGATTTTTCATCGAGGTTGCGTCCCTTTTTTGATGCAGCCCAGATGCGAAATACTTTTTAATATTTCCAAAGCAATGCAAATGTTGATTTGCGTGGCTTTGAAGAAAAAAATAATGCAGTGCATTGCCCTGCCTTCTGTTATTTTCAGGTAGGCATTCTATGGGTGGTGCATAGGCTTGTCTGTGCATTCACCCATGGATTTTGAGCCATACCAATATTTACATAGGCCAAGATTTTACCATTCACGCGCAGTTGGGACTCCGGCTCAGTGTATAACCAGTGAACCCATTTGAGGAAGAAGAGTGGCAGACCCATGCGCAGCAGGACAGTGAACATGTATTCCCATTGCAGGGAATCAAATGCCTTTGTGACGTCTAGTAGGACCGCCACAGCTTGGAAGTCCGGATCAAAGTAATGCAGGGTAGCAAACACAGTGCGAAGGTTGTGCATGGTTGATCTGGCAGGGACAAACTCGGACTGGTCGGGTAGGACCAGCTTAGATACTAGGGGCTGGAGCCTGCTAGCAATCATTTTTGCTAGGATCTTGACATCCATGTTGATCAAAGAGAGAGGCCTGTAGGAGTTGCAGGCCTCTTTGTCCGGCTTCAAGAGCATCACTATAAGGGCCTCCCTGAGGGTGGGCAGGAGTGTACCCGTGTCGTAAGCCTCCACAAAGACATCCAGTAGCCTAGTAGCTGGTCATCTGCATAGGCCTTGTAGAGTTCGCTCAGGAGCCCATCAAGGCCCGCAGCCTTACGTGTTGGGAGTGACCAGATTGCTAGTTTGACGTCTTCGACATCAAATGGCTGTGTGAGGTATTCACACTGGTTTAGTGATAGCAAGCCGAGCGCTACATCCTCGAGATAGGAATTAATGTCTGCTGCCAGGGCATGCGGTCGCTGGCCATAGAGTCTAGAGTAGTAATCTAGCACCACTCTGCTTATCTCTGGTGTGGTGTAATGTGCCTCCCCCTCCTCGTCGAGCATTTCTGTAATGTAGTCTTGACCTATGGGCCATTTCCTGGTCTACGGTTTCATTGTGCTCCGTGACTAGTTCCCTTATCACAGCCAGCGTGTCCTGGACCGGGTGTCTTTCAAAGTCCCGCTCCAACGTGGATATCTCTGCCGCTAGCCTATCAATTCAGCGACGGAGATCCCTCAGAACCCCAGCCTGCGCACTAATACACACGCCACGTATTGTGACTTTGAACGCCTCCCAAAGCCCACCTGCGCTGTCAACGCTGCCCTAATTTTCCTTAACAAAATTACGAATCCCCTCTCCCACAGTGCTCTTGAATACCAGATCAGTTGATGAAGACGGCTGGAGCCTCCACGCGAACGGGGGCCTTTCACACTCATGGATGCGCAGTTCGAGTAGCACTGGAGAGTGATCAGATAGTGTCTTCGCCAAATCCTTAACATCGGTAGCCCACATGCAGATGGCCTCAGATGCGAGTCAGTAGTCCAGGCGGGACTATGTCCCATGAACTGTAGATGCATGCTCTCCCGCGCCTCAGGATGTCTCAGCCCCCACACGTCGTGTATGTTCCCGGTCTCTAACAGCCCCAGGATTACATCCGTCGCAAGCCTATTATGGGGATTCCACCACCCAACCTATCCATATGCACATCCAGACAGGTATTGAAGTCGGCCCCCCCCACAGAATCTCGGCAGGTGGGAAGCTAGAAATCTGGTGCCACACATCCGCAAAGGAGTGGTCATCGACATTCGATACATACACATTCACCAGCAACACTTCCGCACCGCCAAGCCTGCCGTGCACTATCGCAAGCCTACCCTGGTCGTCTATTTCCGAGCCTAGAACAATAAAGGGGACCCCCTTCTTGATTAAAACAAGTACCCCACGGGAATAAGAGGAGTTAGAGGAAGCAATCCGGACCCCGCCCAGCGCACGCCTATGTTCTTCTCGGAGTGTGATGTAAGAAGTGTTTCTTGTAGGAATGGTACTTGGACATCTAACCTGTCCAGATATGCTAGGACAGAACAAATGTTCTTAGGGCTATTTAACCCACGCACGTTCCAGCTGAGGAACTTAATATTACCACTATTACCACTGGTGCCCTGTTGTGGAATAGATAGTCATAACAGTGTAATGCCGTGAGACAGTAAAGTATCGTATGGGTTCAATAACAATACCAGTTAAAAGTGCCGTCCAGCCCTTTCCCAGTCCCATCCCCCGAACCCCCACCCACTTTAGCAGACCCAACTTGCCAAAGCCATCCCATCCCAGAGCAAGCAACCCCCAACAGTGAGGCCTAACAACTTGTCACAAGTGGGGTACTCCTATGTGGGGAACGCCAGAGAGCTATATGCCTCCCACGAGGTAGAAGGTGGCTGATCAGGACTATATACCTGTGCTAAAGAGAAATAACATGTAAATGAAAGGACATAATGCATCCTATACAGTCGTCTTGAGGTAATCAGTGCCCCTGCTGCATGCCTGTAAAAAAGAACACTAATTCGGCAGCACAACTAGAATGGCACAGAGCCAGCATAGAGAGCAGCTGACAGAAATCCAACCCACGTCCACATGATATATCACTGCTCCTCCTCGTCAGGATCAGATTGGGCCGCTCGCCTCAGTCGTTTCAGTTGTTAAGTGTGCTCCATCGCTGCCTTGGGGTGGAAAAGATTTTTGATTTCCCCCTCCTGGCCTATGCGTAGGCGTACAGCATAGCATAGGAAATGCCCTCAGATTGGAGACATTTTTTGACATTTCCAAACTCCCGCCATGCGGCCTGAACAGCGACCGTGAAGCCAGAGAAGCAGGATAATGAGTTCCCTTGATGTTCAATGGTGCCTTTCTCTCTGGCCATCCTCAAAATAACATCACGGTCCCTATAGTTTAAGAGGCGAGCAATTATGGGGCGAGGCAGAGCGCCTGGCACTGGTCTCGCCGCCAGAAAGCGATGTGCTTGCGCAACGATAAACATGGTTGAGAGGTTTTCTGGCCCAAAGACATCTTTTATCAAAGTTTCAATGTAGGTCTCCATCTTCCCAGTGTTCGTTGATTCCGGCAGGCCGGCGATTCGAAGATTGCTTCGGTGGGACAGGGCCTCTAAGTCCTCGTTCTTTGCCTGAATTAGCGCCAACACTTTCTCCATGTTAAGGGCCTTGTCAGCGACCTGATTTAGTCCATATTCAGTTGAGGAAACCCGCTGCTCAATCTCCCCATTCTAGTGTTCTGCTTCTCAAGCTGGGAAGACGTGATCTAGCCTGTGGTTCACGGCAGCCATAGGGCCCCCTATGGATTGGAGGCTTTTCTGCATTGCTAGTTAGGTCACCTCTAGCGTGGACGGGCCATTCCCCTGGACGTCCGCCTCGGAGTCAGAGGCTGCCTTTTGTTGTGTTTTGCTGGGTTTGCGTGCCTCAAACGTGAGGCGGGGCTGAGTTCTATCCACTTTCCCCATGGTGAGCAGAATGCAGGCCAGATAAGGAGACGGGAAGTTCAGTAGGCCAGCACAGGACAGCAACACCTATTCCACTGCCTCTATTGCACAACAGCCACAAGCAGACACTGGTGATCCAATGGGCCCAGAAGAGCAACACGATGTGCTCGCGAAGCAGAAAGTGCAGTTCTCACACGCGTGCAATGCACCAACACCACTCCAGCGACGTGCAGTGGAGGTCCGCCCTGGCCCGCGGTAGATTGCTGTGTCACCCGTACCAACCCTAGACTGCCTCCTGCACGTGTCGCACGGGTGAAAACACCTGCAGCCACAGGATAATGTCATTCACCTCCTATGTGGGCCCCCAAGCGCCCCAGAACCGGTCGGGCCAGGCCAGGCAGAATAAAGTGCTGCCAGGTCAGACCCAGGTGTGGTATTGCCACAGGCACACAGCATTAATCACCCAGCAGGCAGACGTGGCTAGTAGAGTACAGCGGAGGGGGTGTATGCGGGTACAGCCCAGCTAGTGATGCGTGTAATGGCATGTAGCGCGGTCACCAGGCCCCAGGCTCCCTACCGGCGGACACCAATGACTGCAACGTTGTCCGTGCCCATATTCGGGAGGTATACCGGCTCTGTGCAGCGATTTGTGTATACTGGATGTCAGGTGCAGCTCCCAGGCCTCAGGCACTATGTCAGGCGAGTGTAGGCCGCCACCCGCCGCACAACCAGGCTGCCACCCAGTGCCCAGGCCCACACCCGCCTCCACAGTGGTAGGCCCAGGCAGGGCGCTGGGCCTACCACTGTGCTGTGGTCAGGCGAGACCTAAATAGCACATCTCTGCTTTTGTTAAGTCTGAATTTACTAGCCTAGGGTGCATGTCGATTTGGAAACTAATAACATTGTGTACACTAGTTTAACAGTAGGTCAGTTGGATAGCTTAATATGTTGAGCCCCTGCTGCACGTTTGTGACTTGCACGCCACAAATGTAAGTATATTATGACTTTAACTCAATTTTGTGTACTGGAGAGGTTAAGTTGTGTAACAATAATTTGGCAGTGGTGGTAGCTGCTATTTACAGCTTGAAGCCAAACGTCTTATGTTGAACTTGGGTAATGTTCAGTGCATAGCGTTTAAATACTGTTGTATCTAAGCCTTCTTTCCAAGGCGTAGGATTGAGTGGGTGGTGGTTCATAGTAATAACTTGTAGTGTCATTTTTCTTGCTCCTAGCGCTGCATGGATCGACAAATGTCGGCCCGATGTGCTGATCAGCGAGTCCACTTATGCCACAACCATCCGGGATTCCAAGCGCTGCCGTGAACGAGACTTCCTGAAAAAGGTTCATGAGACCGTGGAGCGAGGTGGAAAGGTACATCTCCAACAGGTTTAGGTTTAACTCACACAATATCTCTACGGCCCACTTTTGAATAAAATGCCACACACCCAGAGACTGGAATTTCCTACCCACTCGCATCAAGTGTGACTCCTCCTTTTCAAATAGTTTCAAAAAGCACCTATGTCACAGACCTAAATCCTGCAGAATTTTCAGTGTTTGGTAAGTTTCCAATCCATGTAACTCTGTCAGTTATACATCATCCGAGTGGCATTTACTGTATGTCACTGGTATAATCGAGAATCTTTGCCTAAAACTGTTTACGGTTGCTGAACTTATCAAGACTAAATTGCTTTTCACTTAATTTATATTATGCCTTGTCATGTTCATCACTCTGCAGGGCTTGTTTTGGTGTGTAGTATTTATAGTTTTAAAACTGCTACACTTGTTAACCCAGTAGCCACTACATCTCAGGTCCTCTAATGTGCTGTACAAAACTATAATAAAAAATAAACAAACTGACACTGTAAATGATATTCTACAACGTATGCAACCATGGTTGTAATGAGAAACAAGACTAAAAAGCCCTTCAGGCAAAGTGGTATTCGCTAAAAAGGATGATTGACTAAAGGTGTCATACATGGCATGTGAGCACATGGTACCTATGGCCCTCTCCACAGAGTTACCATAGCAAGCACTTAACATCTAGAGCATACATGCTCCTTGAAACAGTCTTGCGTTCTGTATATTTTATGAATTGTTAGTTCATGTTTTTTGTAGATACACTTAATCCTTGTTATGTTTCTGTCACAGGTTCTTATTCCAGTTTTCGCTCTGGGACGGGCTCAGGAACTCTGCATCCTTCTTGAAACCTTTTGGTATGACCACACTAAACTCTGTTGCTTCCAAGACAGGCATTTCAGATTTCATAGTACTGATTCTGTTTCTTTGCCATTTATTAAAACAGTATAATGATGTTAATTGATGTTAATTGATCAACTA